>NC_068371.1:33748930-33968930 GCF_023724105.1 Carassius gibelio
TCCAGTTGAGTACTGTCATCGAATCAGACCACAATATTGTTTGTTGAATAAGCAGATCAAGTTCCCTCTGCAACAGATTTGCCAATTGAACCCCAGTGAGGGCAGCACACAATTCTAGACGAGGTATATAAATTGACTTACGAGGTGCAACTCTGGATCGGGCCAACACAAAGGAGACTAGAACTTCACTCTACTGATTGACAGTCCTTAAGTAGGCCACTGACCCATAAGCCAATTCTGAGGCGTAACAAAATACGTGCAACTCCCTCCTAAAGGAATTTCCATCAAGATCAACAGGACCATATGTTCTTGGTAGTTCAAAGGATGTGATAGCAGGAAGTTCACTCTCCCATGCTACCCAGGCCTTCTTAATATCTTCAGGTAGTGCAGGATCATCCCATTGTCTTCCTTTACCCCACATTTGTTAAAGCAGGACTTTGGCTCTAGTGGTAAAAGGTAGAAGGAACCCTATAGGTCATATTGACTTGCAAGGACCCTATAAACATTGCGCAAGGTAAGAGAATCATAAGCAACAGGACGATGTTTGTAACCGAGGGTATCTCTGGCACAGTCCCAAATTAGTCCCAGCATGCCTTCACTAGGATCTGAACAGTCTTGACTTAACCAAAGTTCAGTGTGGGCAGACTTTGCGTCGCTGGGCAGATCTTCCACCACCTCTGAAACATCACTTGCCCACAGTCGAATTTCAAAGCCTCCATCTCTCAAATGGGTCCGTAACTTCCCAACCAACTCCTTTGCTGTCTGGATGTCCATTACACTTTGTAGACAGTTATCAACATAAAAAGCCTTGGTGATAGACTCCTTAACATCTTCACAATCCTCTGGTAGAGCTCTTACATGATTTTGCAAAGCATAAACCGCACAGCAAGGGCTACAGGTACTTCCAAATGGCAAAACTTGCCATTCATAAACATCAACTGGCTTATCCAGTCTCATGCTTCGCCACAGAAAACGCAAGAGAGGTTTATCAGAAGGCAACAGACAAACTTGATGAAACATGGACTTAATATCACCACTAATGGCCACAGGACGTTCCCTAAAACGAAGGAGTACACCTAATAAGGATGACCCTAAGGTCGGACCAGGCAGTAGGTGAGCATTCAGTGATTCTCCTTTATACATATAGGAACAGTTAAACACTAATCGATTCATTCCATTATGCTTTACGAGATGGTGAGGTACAAACCAGGACTCACTACTTTGAAAGGCTTCTTCATGACTCAACTTTCTCACATAACCAGAATCAACCAGTTTTTGAATCTCTCCTTCATAGATAAGAGCCTGCTCTGGATTTCATGTCAGTTGGCGCTCTGTGCATCGGAGGGATGACATAACTGCCACTTTAGGAGCATTGAACAAGGGTGCATGCTTTAAACGAAGTAGAGGAGTAGCATATTTAGAGACCCCATTCACAGTCTCTCTTGTCGTCAACCGGTTAAGACAATCTAGGGCATACTCGTCTTGTTTGGACCGTATAATGGTCTTTTCACTCTTATAGGGAAACACGTTCACTTGCCATAACCGCTCTACATCCTGTTGGAGTTGAGAAGTAATGGAAACTCCAGAAAGAAACAGACACTGGGTTTCAGTCTCATTTGATTGAGCGGACGATACTGGACCTTGAAGAGCCCATCCCAATCTGGTATGAACTGCGACTGGTCCCCCATGAGGGCTAAGACGAACCTTCTCCACTGGAGCTATAAGATACGAATGATCAGCACCAAACAAAAGCATAGACTGGACTTTATTAAATGTTTCCAGTGGAAGTCCCTTTAGATGGTTGAATCGTTTTAGAAGGCTAGAAATGGGATAGGATTGCTCAGGAAGGCCCAATCCCTGTGCAGTGAAAGCCCCTTGGATCTGATATTTCTTATGAGAATTTGCTGGACAAATGGTAAAGTTTACACTGGCTCCTCTCAGGACCTCTGTGTCTTGACGCACAGTTCTTAGCACCAATGATTCAGCTCTGCCCTTCAATCCAAGTTGCTGTGCTGCTAGAGGTAGAGCATTGTCCTTTCAGAACTGTCATCTAAGAAGGCATAAGTCTCCATACATCTACCATTATGGCTCAGCAGGACTTTAACTACTTTCAGTACAACTCTTGGGGAACAGCTTGGGCGACTAAGCAAGAAAACACCAGAGTCTGGCTTCTTCTGATTCACCTCATGTAGAATTCCCATGTGTTTACCTTTACATTTCGGACAGCCTTTCTTTAGGTCACACCGAGAGGCCGGATGAGCCCTGCCACATCTCCAACAGCAATGATGCTCTTTAATCCATTTTCTCATATTCTCCAGATCAAGCAGGCTAAAAGCTTGGCATCTACTGAGGTGATGATCATCACTTTTACAGAATGGACATGGGAACCTCAGCAACTCCTTTCCCTCAAAACTGGAATTTTGGACGGGACTAAAAGAATCACTGATCTTTCTACTGGAACACCACTTACTCCATGAAGAATAGTTGTAGTTGGTTGGTACTGCCTTAGTTTCCTCCCCATCTGGTAATGGTCATTAGGTTTCTGCCGGACAACACCGACTTGTCCTACTATTGCTTGACAGTCTGCTTCCTCTTGCAGCCATGAAGATAAATTCACCAAGTTATTGGGTTCTCCTGGTCGAGTGGCTCTACTATGCCGGATGTAATTAGCAACTTGTTCAGGGGGGAGTTTACTCAATAGTTTCTGTACATGAGAAGCACAGGCCAACTCTGCTGCTCCTTCACCTTCACCCCAGGACTGTAACATCCCCACCAAGGCACGAATACGAACTGCTAAGCTACTGAAAGCTTGTGAATCACCAGTTTTAATGGTTGGGAGGCCCATAATCTCAGCGATTTCTCTCAAAACTAGTTGGCTGACCATATTTCTGCTGGAGGGCTGCCCACGCTGCACTGAATGGCAGAGGATGGTTAGAATAAGCCAAAACTAAGTTGCATGCTGAATCTAATTTTAAATGGTCTAGGAGAATATGGAGGGGTAGTAAATTCTCCAGAGCCATCTTTAACATTATGAATTGTTTAGGATCCTCCTTATAAAGATATGGAAATGAAGGACCTTCAATTCGAGAAGATATTATGGAGGATAGCTTACTTGGGCTTTTGGCTCATATCCTGTTTGAGAACTTGAAACAGGCTGTTAAACTGAAGACTGAGAAACACAAGGTATAAGATTATTCTCTTGTATCTTGTTACTTTGTTGTTGCACAATAGGTCTCACAAGAGGAGGTAAAGGTAAACTGGGCATAGCTAATGGTAGTGAAGACTGAACATCTTGATTCCCCTGCTGGACACAAGTGGTCATATTTCCACTTTGAGCTGTAATGGGTACAGATGGTGTAATCGTGCCAAATATGTAGAAGGAACAGGTAATTGACTAATAGGAGGTTCAGATCTAACCACCGAATTATGCAAAGCCTGCTGTGAAAATGGTGGATACTGAGATGACATAAAACCCTGGCAATCTTGTGCTTGGTGAACAGCATTCATAGGAACTGACAAATGGCTTGGATACAAAGGACCTGGTACTGGTGGCCAAAAACCAGGATAAACTGGGCCAAACAATGGTGGATTCATAGCACAAGGAGGGATTGGTGGCTGCACTGCAGGTCTAGATGCATGAGACTGTCCTGATAACTGATGATATGGATCCACCCAAGGGTTTAGAGCATGCAAATCAGGGGCCATGAACTGACTTGCCGGATACTGTGAACTTCCCATCAAAGTAGACAAATGAGGAGCATAAGGGCTTCGATCTGCAAGTAGTTGCCTTGACACTGAATGGCTAACAACGTTCACATCAGTAGGGACTTGATTTACGTGTGAAACATTCAAATCAGGAGCCAAATGGGATTGAGGAGTCAGCACCATAGAAGGAGGTGGAGGAAGAGAGGACGCTCTACTCACACATGGCGGTGACTTTAACTCGGAACTAACTTTCCCATGATGTTGTTCCTGTAAATGAACTCTGAGTTCTTGAGCTAATGCTGCAGCTGAATCAGTCACCGTACAAGGGACGAGAGAATCCTTATCAGGTGAGGTTGGTGCAGATAAATTTTTGCTACCTTCTTCAGATGACCAAGAACTTCCTGAAGAACACATCCGATTCACTTTGGAATTTATCTGCTTCACACTTCGGCCTAATTCCATTACAAACTCCTTTAACTACTTCATTTCCAGCAAGACAGGGTCACAAGGTTCAGAATGACTCTCTCTGGCATATTAAATACTGCTTTGGACTAGGGCTGTACTAAAATTATCGAATATTCGATCGGTGGGGTGGCATTTGATTTTCAGTTTTGAGATTCGAATATTCTTTTATTTTCAACACGTGACTTCCGTCGCGGACTCATTCTCACTCATGCTTGAACCACCCGTTGGCGAACGTAGTGATTTATTTCATCTCATACTGAATAGGTACAAAATGCCCAAGACCTCAGCTGTTTGGGAGCACTTTAAATTAAGTGAGGATGACAAGACAAAGGCAGTTTGTCAAATATGTGATTTGAAACTGGCCTACCACAACAGCACCACAAGTTTGAAAAATCACCTGAGTTCTGTAAGTAGCACGCGGCAAAAAAAAAAAAAACCTGCTTTTATGCGCTTAATTTGCTATGATAAATAGGCTAATTGCAAATACGACACTATTTAAAAACATAAAGCAGCACAGGCTAATAATAATTTGTTTATAGGTACATCCACAGGTATCGCAGCCATCAACATGCTCAACAAAACCCAAAACTTCACAGCAGATCCTGCAATTCCGAAAACCGTTAACAGAGAAAAGAAAGAGAGAGATAACAGATGCCATAGTGGAGTTTGTCGCTATGGACATGAGGCCCGTTAATGTAGTCGAAGGCGAAGGCTTCAGAAAATTAATGAAGATAATGGAGCCAGACTACACTGTCCCAAACCGTTCCAGTATTTCAAACACCCTGTCTCTTAAATACAGCGATCTGCGAGGCCAAATTTATGCTCTCGTTGAAAAAGCTACGGCCTTAAGTTTCACAACGGACATCTGGACTTCCGTGAGTATGGAGGCGTATATGGCTGTCACCTGTCACTTTATAACTCAGGAGTGGGAACTCTCTGCCTTCGTTTTGGAAACCAAAGCATTTGAGTCAAGCCATACAGGAGTCAACATTGCACAACAGCTTGGAGACGCGGCAGATGCATTCGCAATTCCAAATTACAAGCGAATAGCCGTTGTTCACGACAATGCCAGCAATATGAAGCTGTGCACCAAGACGCTGAATAAAGAACCAGAGAAATGGGGAACCATTCAAGGGGTCTGCTGCTCAGGACACATGCTGCAACTATGCATAAATCTCCAGGAATCTCGTAGGGCACTTCAAAAAAAGTGCCAAGGCTACAGCTGCTTTGAAAGAGAAACAAACGCAGCAGAACGTTGTACAACACAAACTCATTCAAGATGTTGCTACTCGTTGGAACTCTACGTATGAAATGCTTAACCGACTGGTGGAGCAACGATGGCCAGTGACAGCTGTTTTGTCAGATCCCAGCATCACTAAGAAAGGAAATCGCACCCTTGACTTGAAAGGAGACCAGTGGAAACTGGCACAAGAGACATCAGAATTACTTGGGCCCCTGCTCACACTCACAGAACTACTATCACAGGAGGCAAACTTGTCGTTGTCGGCAACAGTGCCAATGCTCTTTAACCTGAAGAAACGCCACCTGTCACCAGAAGAGGATGACAGCCCTGCCATCAGAGAAATGAAGAATACCCTTGTCAAGGAGATCGACAGCAGATGGGAACTGTTGAATTTGGAACCCACCAGCATCTATCTCCTTTCTTCAGCACTAGACGTGAGATTTAAGCACCTTAAATTCCTTGAGGATGAGAAGAAGGACCTGGTATACATTGAGGTTAGACTTATATTTTTATTACTACTATATAATAGTAAATAATTAAAATGTATTGTGATTATGCCACTAAGATTATTGTGTGCACTACGCATAGATTAGACTAAGAAAATGCTATTTGTTTAGGTTGTCAGACTAGCTGAACATCTGCATCAGCAACAGATCGTTCGCAAGGGAGAAGAGCTGTCAGCAAGCCACGGAGAAGAGGAGACGGATGCGCCACCACCATCCGCCAAAAAAAAACAGAAGGAGATTTCAATGCTGATGCAGGCTGATGACGAAGAGGAAGAAGAACAGGGAGACAGCGCAAAGACAGAGATGGAGCAGTATTTGAGAGATGCTACTAAATTACAGTCGGGCCCACTGGCATGGTGGAAGCAAAACAGTGACCGCTACCCTAAACTGGCATTTGCAGCCAAACACCCTCTTTGCGTTCCGGCCACTTCAACTCCATCAGAGCGCATTTTCTCAAAAGCTGGCTACATCGTCAACAAGACCCGAAGTTCCCTTTTACCAGAAAATGTGGACAAACTCATCTTCCTCGCACACAACATGAAACGAGTATAGGTAGTTTCACAAAAGTTTCCAACCACTGGGTTGCGATTTATATAGGCTTTTAAGTGTTTGAAAGAGCCTAAATATTTTTGTCATTGAAATGTGAGCTGTCTAGCTAGGCTAACATTACCTTGTTCTATTTAACCTATTACAGTTTATTCTATATAAGGGAGTGAATAAAATTCATTACAATTACTTTAAATTTAAATAGCCAACCCGCTACGGTGTCAGTAATTATTAGATTTACGAATAATAAATGAATCTAGTTCAACGAACTGCAGGCTAATAATAAAACAAAAAGTCAGAATAAGACAAAATAAATCCCTTATATAGAATAAAACTAATTGTAATAGATATTACATTTTGTATCATTTTAAAAACAATTAATATATTCTTATTCAGCTGTTTATAAGCATGCTACCGTGTTCTTTATTTATTACAGTTCGTTGAAATCACTGTGTGTTACTAATTTAATTTCTGTTTTGGGATTCATTTGTTTTAAAGAAATGTTCGTTATTAATACCTTATTAAAGTTCTTGCTCTCAACAGACTTTGTGTTTTGTATCACTTGTGCACTGTCCGTTTTCGGAGCATAAACCTGCCCGAGTAATGCGTACCGGAAACTGTTCTATTTAAAAGATTATTAAATGTTTATTCATATTTAAAGAATGTGTGCCACCTGATCATATTGCACCAAATGCAACACTGCACTCCACTGGGTCTGCCGCAACACATATACGATGCCGAAGAGTGAAACGTGAAGTCGTGAAAGATGATACAAATGCAAACCGACACTATTATTATATATTTAGCCCAATCCACCGAAGCTTCGAATATTCGATATTGATTGCCACCTAAGCTTCGAAGCTCAAAAAATGGCATTCGAAACAGCCCTACTTTGGACTGGGGCTGAGGAAACTGACTGACTGGCTCGAGGAGGCTTCGAGGGCGGTAAGGTAGTCTCGTAGTCCTCAAGATAGACTGGAGGCTTGGTCTGTCTTGAAGACTCTCGCCGAGGTGGTACATGACATTGGTTAATATGTTGCTCTTGGTCCATTGGAATGCTCAAGTACGGCTCGAAGGACCATGTAAAAGACTCTTAGGATACTGCTTATTCGTAGGGGGAGCATCACAATGGGGATGTCAGTTAAAACACCTTGAGACAACATACATTTGCATGTTTATTTCACCAATGCCAGTACATCATTCTTTCTACAGGTGTATCAGACTGGTTTCTGAACTTAAACAAGATAAACAAATAAATTTAAACAATCAAAGGAATTACAAACAAAATCCAAAACATACAAAAACAATAAACTTACATCTGTACACAGCCACAACACCATATGAAAGAATCCAGAGCAGTAAACAAGGAGTGAACTGATTGCTGCTCTAAAGCAACCCTTTTTAAAGGCCCTTAATTGGAGTCAGAATAGGGTGCAGCTATCAACAGTGGGTGGAGCTACAATTACTATGTCATGGGTTTTTCAACAGTGTGTGTGTGTGTGTGTAGATGATCTGACTGTGTGTGTGTCTGTGTGTGTGTAGATGATCTGACTGTGTGTGTGTGTGTGTGTGTCCATGTGTGTGCGTGTGTGTATGTGTCTGTAGATTATCTGTGTGTGTGTGTGTGTGTGTGTGTGTGTGTGTGTGTGTGTTTGTAGATGATCTGACTGTGTGTGTGTGTGTGTGTGTGTGTGTGTGTGTGTGTGTGTGTGTAGATGATCTGACTGTGTGTGTGTGTGTGTATGTGTGTGTGTAGATGATCTGACTGTGTGTGTGTGTGTGTGTGTCAGTGTGTGTGTGTATCAGTGTGTGTCTGTAGATGATCTGACTGTTGGTGTGTGTTCTTGTCTCTTTCAGTCTTGCTGGCTGTAATCTCACTGCTCAGTGTTATGAGAGATTGTCTTCAGCTCTACAATCCTCAAACTGTGTCCTGAGAGAGCTGGATCTGAGGAACAATGACCTTCAGGACTCTGGTGTAAAGTTTATTTCTGATGGACTGAAGAGTCCAAACTGTCAGCTGCAGATACTGAGGTATAAAGAACATGTAAGAGATCATTTACAGTCAACTGATCACAATGTGTGTGTGTCTGTGTGTGTCTGGTGGGTGTGTGTGTGTGTCTGTAGATGATCTGTGTGTGTCTGTATTTGATCTGTCTATGTGTGTGTGTGTCTGTGGATGATGTCTCTGTGTGTGTGTGTGTGTCTGTAGTTGATCTGTCTCTGTGTGTGTGTGTCTGTAGGTTGTCTGGCTGTATGGTGACCGAGGAAGGCTGTGGTTATTTGTCTTCAGCTCTGAGTTCAAACCCCTCACACCTGAGAGAGCTGGATCTGAGCTACAATCACCCAGGAGAATCAGGAGTCCAGCTGCTCAAACACAAACTTCAGGATTTAAACTATAAACTGCAGATACTCAAGTATGTCAAACACTAATACTGACGTACTGAACATGTGAGTGAATGATGTAGATCTACATTAAATTATGTTTTATTAACAACATTTGGGAGGAGCTTATTCAGAATGATCAACCAGTTTAGCACAGGTGTAACTCATTCTTATAATTAATTCAATTAACACGCTAATTCATATATATATATATATATATATATATATATATATATATATATATATATATATATATATATTTATTTATTTATATACAGTATATATATATGTATATGTATATATGTATATATATATGTATATATATATATATATATATATATATATATATATATATATATATATATATATATATTAGTGGTGGGCCGTTATCGGCGTCTCTTATCGGGCGATAAAAAAAATATCGCCGTTAATCTATTCTCAAAGTTGGGTTGGGAGCTGGGTCTATACCGAGCGGCAACCTCACGCTCTCTCTCGTGAAGCCAATAAGGAAGTGACTAAAACTGCAATTCATCGACTGGCCGCTTGAGGCTGGCTGCAAAAGGGAGTCAGTCCCATAGACTCCCCATGTTAAAATGCCCAACTTTACAACAGAAAAAAACATGTTTACAGCATGGTTCAAAAAATGATTTTGGTCTATATAGCTAATTTTGCCCTTCATGACAACTGTGAATTTTTTTACAACTTATCCGTTTAAATTATATTAAGACTTAAAGTTCTGCTTAATTAAGGGCGTGGCCACTTGAGTGACAGGTGGATTGCCGCTGCTGACAATGCTGTCGCGCTAGGTGGGCGTGGCTTCAGCAATCAGCTCCCACCTTTTTGCCCATTTTCGATTATACGGGAGAGTCGCGCGGTGACGCGCTGCCAAGATGGCGACGGCCCGCTCTGCACACTTTGAGCTTCAAAACCGCTATTGAGGAGACTATGGGTGACGTCACAGACACTACGTCCATATTTTTTTACAGTCTATGGTCTATACTAAGCAAGCTATGATGACTTTCACCTTGATATTTTATACAACCGACTGGCTGAGGCCAGCCTAAAAAGATGCTCAGGACAGTTGACGGGCCACTGCTGCGCATCGTCACAAAAGCTCATCTTTTTCACATGTTTTTGAGCCTTACCGCTTGTCGATTTAAACATTTACAAGCGCTGTGTTCGGTGCGTATCACGGACAGCGACACTGAACCGAGCTCTCTTCTGCAAAGTTCTCTCCAAAGTCCCTCCTGCACCTGAACAAACAAATACAAATCGCAGTTTGAACAAACAGAAAAGTGTGAAAGAGCCCAATTCAGTACTCGCGGTGTTCTGGTGTTCAGGGCTCACGCAGAGAAAGGCCCAAACACTTGAACATCGATTTTTTTCTCTCTTGTGCCGACAAATACATACAAAATATGTCAAAATATCCACCTTGGAAATTATGCTCGAAAAAACTGTCAGTTATTTCTTAAGTGAAAGTAAACAGTTGAGGAAAAAAATGGGATGTGTATTATATTGGATGCGTTCATCATTTCTTAAAGTGACCACATCTAATTTAGCGACTGGCTGCTGTAATGTTAATCCAAGAAAATTAAAGAAAATCACTCACTGCTCTTGACTAAATTACTTTGTAGTTTTAACAGTCAAACCAAAAATTATTCAGACACCAGATATAATTTTTGATATAGCAAAACTGTAATAATTTGAGAAATGGTGAAAGTGTCTAAATAAATGTAGGTTTGATTGTATATTTCATTTTTACATTGAAGACTATCCAGTGCTATTTTACATTTAATTATTTGGTTTCTGTACCTTGACACCTACAAACTTGAAAAATACTTAAACATTGGTGTGAAACAGGCGTAAGGTTGTCTGCACCTTGTGCAATGTGGATTTAGTTTACAGCTTTTTCAAGCACTTTGTGATGCATTTTGGAAACAGGAGATGAGCCCTTTTTCTAATGCACCACCTAGCTTGATAAACCCCTTCTCAAAGACTTACTGTTTGTCATGTTATTTGGGTAGCACACATATTCTGAATGCCTTCGGCAGAATTTGAATGAGCCATTTTAATCTAGATTAATTTCAAGATCACAGTGAGATTAATCTAGATTTAAAAAAAAAAAAATCTATGCCCACCACTAATATATATATATATATATATATCTATATATATATATATATATATATATATATCTATATATATATATATATATATATATATATATATATATATATATATATATATATATTCATAATCATAACTCACTGGCCCCAAAGCTACTCCTTCCCCATCAGGTCCAGCCGAAGTTTTTAGCTTGATGACTTTGCTTGCCCCGCCAGAAAGACATCCGTCTCACTCACCAGTGTTCTCTTTTGTCTCAGTCATAGCAACCATTCCTCCAATAAAAAAGTGGACATTTTGGGGCTGAGACAAGCGCTGATTAATGCACACGTACAGTTTCACCCGTTAATAACCAAAGCTTTGTACGTCTCTTTGTCCTCCAAAACAGTCATTAGATTCATCAGCGAGCCTGAGTCGTGCTCCAGATTCCACCGCTGCAAAACCTCTTTCTCCTCCCTCCTCTGTTCAGTCTTTTCCTCCATCTCTCTCTACATCTTTCTGTGTCCTGCAGCTCCTGTAACAGATGCTGGCGTGAGGCTGCCTCCACCAGCGGCTCAAGCCTATGCTCCTCCTCCATTCCCTTCTTCCACCTCTCTCTGTGTTCCTCCCCAACCACAAGGAGTCAATCCATGTATGACACTGTCTCTTCAAACTCTGGTGTTTCTCTCTCCCAATTCAGTTCTTCAATCCAAATCTCAGTTCTCTCTAAAAATGATGTATTAAGAGCAGGGGTGTGAAAACTTTTTGAATTTGAAGATCAGGATAAACTGAACTAATTTTGTCTTCTGGGAAACATGCATGTTCTGTAGCTTCTGAAGTGCAGTCCTAAATTAAAAAAATATATATATATTTAGGCAAAATAAGAAAAATGTACACAAATGTACACGTTCAAAGGTTTACACACACGGCTCTTGATGCATGGTTTTTCCTTCTGCAGCATCAGTGAGTGTTTGATCCTTTTTCTGTGATTTCCATATTTTCCGATCTCTGAGGAATGACCCATGTGATTCGCGTAGATCCGAGTTGTTTATTTTTTTTTAGGGGTGTGTTAAGGTTGGTTACTGCATGAAGATTGAAATCGCACAAATGGCCTTGGGCTAAATAATGGACACAATGGTCCTGAGAGCGCTGCACGAGCTCGCGTCGCCATCTGTAGGACAGTTAAAGTGTTCAAATGATTCAAAGCACCAAACGTGAGCAGAATCAGCGATGTAATGTGTTACTCGACTCAGTGACTTTTTATGAATGACGGTAAGAATTTGAGATTGGTAGTGCTGTCATAAATTCACAACGGTTGTGCTGTAATTATATAATAAACTGTACTGTGACGTGCTACATGTCTGGTGTTACAGTACTGTTTTTAATTGTGATTCACTGTTAGCGCTGTGCTTGATTTGAGCCGCAACATTTTTCATTAGAAACGTTTATAAATCTGTTGTTGTTTACAAAGAAGTGTCAGTGTCACAATCCTTCAGAAATCATTCTAATATGCTGATCTGCTGCTCAATAAACATTTCTGATTATTATCAATGTTATAAACAGTTTTGCTGCTTAATATTTTTTGTGGAAACAATGATACCACTCAAACATTAATATTTAAAAAAAGAGCAAAATTTATAATTTATTTCATCATGTATGAAAGTGACAAAAAGTGAGTGAAGATATTTAAAATGATTTTTATTTAATAAATGCATTAACACATTTAATTAATACATTTAATAAATGCAAATAAATATTGTTCATTAAAAGTGCATCTTCATTTCCACACAAAATATGAAGCCGGCCCGAGGCATAAGCGAACTAAGCGGCTGCTTGGGGCCCCCTCGTCACCAGGGGCCCCCCCAATAATAATAATTATTATTATTTTTTTTTTTTGTTACAATTAAATAACTTTAACAAGTAATATAAATTAATGAATGAATAATGAACAAATAAATGAATAATTCAAGACAAGAAAATTCTTATTTACCGACAACTGCTGCTGTGTCTGCTAGCGTTTTGAGTCATGCGCAATTGCGCATAGACACCAGACACCTGCCGTGCATTGACAATTCGCGCCGGCGCGCAAGTGCGCGTCACTGTAATAAATGATAAGCCATGTCACAAAAAGGATGTATCCCTCTGGTGCCGAAAAGAGAAAGAAGAAAAGAACATAAAGTTGGCTTGTCTTTGGACGTTCGAGAGTCTCAAATTTAGGGACCGTCTCTAAAGTTACATGCGGTATTGGTATACACTTTTCTAACGTCAGTAGCATTTGAGGAGAATGACTTACAGTCATAAAAACAACTGTAATTGTTCATCTAGGTGTCAGCTATAATGCACAATTGAATATAATGTTGAATATTTATTAAAATAAGCTGTAAAGTATATGTAAATTATGCTACTTTTTCACATGGGCTCAAAGGCAAATTTGAAGCTCAGTAACATTTGAGGAGAAAGACTTACAGTCACCTTATACATTTTTAATATATATTAAAATAAATTATAAATAATTTAGGTAAAAATGAGGCCCATTTATCACTTTCAGGCACATTCCTTTTTTTTTTTTTTTTTTTTTTCAGGTTCCCTTACGAAAATGACCCATGTTTTTTATCAATAACACCGCCAATCATTGTTCTTGTAGCCATGGCAACTGCAAATTAACCATGGTTTTGTTACTTCAAATAATAATTTACAAAGTATTAATATACTGTAATATTTTTTTTTTTGTTGTTGTATAAAAACAGACCTAAGCCATCAATAGTCTTTAAATTGACTTCATATAAATTATTGCATTATATAAAAAAAAAAAATAGGCAATAATGATTGGTTAATAATAACACTGTTAAAATACATATTGTAGGTACACACAAAATAAACAATTTATGCACATGTTATTACAAATGCCTGCACAGGGAGCCAAATGCCATGTAATTGCTGCTGTTACATTTTTGCTATGACACAGCCTATATAATTTCTTCAACAAAAAAATGTGCATATAACAACCCTTACAAAAAATAAACCATGGTTTTATCATAGTAAAACTGCGTAATTTCTATTGCATGATTTCTGAATTCTTAAGACTATGAAATAAATTAGTCATAATAAAGTTATAGCCATAGGTAAATGTTGAATGGTACAATTGTAATTAGTAAATAATACAAATTATTCTTTTACATTTTTATTCGATTAAAGTTCTATTTTCACCGCTATAGTTGTAAGGAGGATTTAGGCAGTGTAGATTCCATAAGCGGGTCTTTATTAAATGGTCTGCTGAAAAAAAATCACAACTCCTAGTCAGGTCACAGGCTTTGGTCAAAATACAGGCAAAACAGTCCAATGGCAAACAAATCCAAAACAGTAATCCAAAAACGTGAGTCAAAAAGGCTAAAGCAATGGTCATAACAATAATCAGCAAAGGAGACATGAAAAACGCTTAGTAAGGCAGTGAACTGGCAATACTTCGCAAAGTGTCATAGCAAACACATGGCTTAAATACAGGGTGACAGGAAATGACAAGACAGGAACTGATGTGGCAGGAACAGGAAGTGGCAGAGTTCAGAATTCAGGTGAAGGCTCCCTCTGGTGGACGGGAGCATGATCAAACGTTACAGATTCCCTCGCCCTAGGAACACCTCCAGGTGTTCTTTTTCTAGGACGACCCCTGGGTCTGGGTGCTGGGCGATCTGGATGTGCTTGGTGAAAGTCTCTGATAAGTGATGAATCCAAAATGTCCTTAGTTGCTACCCACGATCTCTCCTCCACGCCATAACCCTCCCAATCTACGAGGTATTCCATCTGACCCCTCCTCCTGCGAGAATCTAAGATCTCCGGAACTAGGTAGGCAGGAGCTCCCTCGATTTCGAGCGGTGGAGGAGGTTCTTCGTCAGTGGCATCGGGGCTCGATGAGCCATGGGCCGGTTTCAGGAGTGACACATGAAAGGAAGGAGAGATGCGGTAATTAGCAGGTAGCTCTAAACAGTACGTGACAGGATTAACTTGATGTATAATCTTAAAAGGGCCAATGTACCTGGGACTTAATTTTTTTGCATGGTAGTTTCAGGCGTAGGTCACGGGTGGAAAGCCATACCATTTGACCTGGCTGAAACTCAGGATGAGGACGTCTGCGTCGATCAGCTTGGATCTTTTGAGAACGAATAGCCCGTTGGAGGCGGACATGAGCATTGTCCCAGACCTGTTCACTTCTTCTGATCCAGTCATCCACAGCAGGCACCTCCGATGGCTCTCCAGACCAGGGGAATAGAGGAGGCTGATATCCTAGGACACACTGGAAGGGGGTAAGACCAGTTGAAGAGTGTGTGAGAGAATTTTGGCCGTACTCTGCCCATGGGAGGAATATGCTCCATTTTTCCTGTTCCTGGCTACAGTATGATCTCAAGCATCTACCAATTTCCTGATTAAGGCGCTTGTTACAGCCACTGCTATAACACAAAAGAGGGATGACACAACGGCTCGATCAAAAAGGGAATTTATTAATAAAACGGAATATAACAACAAGTGGGAGAAATTAGACAGGAAAAATAAGAGGGATAAACACAAAAGAGAGCGCAGCTCCGACTCGGGACAGCCGCTCAAGTTCCGCCCCCCGAAGTGTGTGAACTTGACTTCCTTTAAGCTCACGTAAATAGTCCACACGTGTATAGGATCTGCTAAATCAGAACAATGGTAAATCACGCTTTTCCTGCCCCTAGAGGGCAGGCAAATACATAAATATACATGCATGTAACACCTTCATCCCCCAAAAGTGAACCGTCACCACAAGAATGTGCATCTACTAAAAGACACGTTTCTCAAAAACATACGTTACCCACAGCCCTATCCAATCCGGGATAGGGCGTCAGCGACCACGTTGTCCTGAACTCTGACATGTTTAATGTCAAGGTCGTATGGCTGCAAGTATAAACTCCAGCGCATAAGACGCTGATTAAAATGGCGCATGGAGTTCAAAAAGATAAGCGGATTATGATCACAATACACAAGGATCGAATAAACAGCTGGACAAATACACCTCGAAATGTTGAATCGCAAGAACTAATGCTAATGCCTCCTTTTCAATAGTAGAATACTTTAACTGTGCAGTATTAAACTTTTTAGAAAAGTAACACACTGGGTGTTCCACATCATCAGCACCCATCTGCTGGAGGACAGCTCCCGCCCCAACATCGCTAGCATCCACCACAATACTGAACTGTTGTGAATGGTCAGGTGCGGCCAACACTGGAGATGAAATCAACAGAGATTTAACATTTTCAAATGCACACTGGCACACATCAGACCACTCAAACCGAACTTAAGGACTCAGCAAGTTGGTAAGAGGAGAAACCACAGTTGCAAAGTTTCTGCAAAACGAACGATAGTAACCCACCATTCCTAAAAAACGTCTCAATTGCTTACGATCCATTGGAGATGAAAGTCACAAATGGCCGCAACCTTTACAGCCACTGGCCGTACTTGCCCCCTGCCAATAACTTTTCCTAAGTACACAATGGTGGCCTTACCAAATTCACATTTGCTCAGATTAACAGTGAGCTTAGCGTCAGCCAACCGCTGAAAAACTTGGCGAAGTAACGCAACATGTTCAGCCCATGAGGAGCTGTACAGAACCAAGTCATCTAAGTAAGCTTCACAACCCCCTACACCAGCCAAAACAGTGTTGACAAGCCGCTGAAAGGTACTTGGTGCATTTTTCATCCCGAAAGCCATAACCTTATAATTAAGGAAAACATCAGGAGTGACAAATGCTGAGATCTCCTTAGCACGTTCCGTCAGAGGCACCTGCCAGTATCCCTTCAACAAGTCAAGTTTCGAAACATAAACAGCAGAGCCCACGCGATCGACGCAATCATCTACCCTTGGTAAAGGATAAGAGTCAGTTTTTGTGACAGCGTTTATGCGTCGATAGTCAGTGCAAAATCGAAAAGTGCCATCTGACTTACTCACCAGCAAACATGGCGAACTCCACGGGCTGGAGCTGGGCTCAGCGATGTTATTTTCCAACATGTATTCGACTTCTTTTTGCAAAATAGCTCTTTTACACGGGTTAACACGATATGGATGCTGTTTTATAGGTGGCGTAAAACCCACATCAATATCATGCTCGATAACTGACGTCTGGCCAGGAATGTCACTAAACAACACTGAAAACGTACTCACCAATTCCATAACATCAGCTTTTTCAGCCAGAGACAAATGCGGTAACTGACTGGACAAAGTTAAGAGCATCTCTGAATTGTTCAACCTACCCTGAACTATACACCTTGACGGTCCTTCATCTGCCTCATCCATCCGTTCAGATGTGAGCACCCCGACAGCAGAGAATTCACCCTCTGAAACGCAAGGTAAACCACTCTTTGGATGTTTGGCACCGGACTTTCTCTCATGATAGACTTTAATCATATTCACATGGCAGACTCGGGAACTCTGACGGCGGTCAGGATTAGAGATAACAGTCTCGATCTGATAACTTCTTTTCAATCACATAAGGGCCAGTATAACGAGTTTGCAATAGCCCACCAAGCACCGGTAACAAAACCAAAACTTTGTCACTGGGGCTAAAACTCCGTTCTCTAGCTTTCTTATCAAACCAAGTTTTCATTTTCTCTTGCGCTTTTTCAAGATTTTGCTTGGCCAATTCACGGACTCGGTATAAACGTGTATGAAATTGTGAAACATACTCAGGAAGAGTACTGCCTTTTGAATCAGAGAGCCATTTTTCTTTTAGTACGGCCAGAGGGCCGCGCGGATTGTGGCCAAAAACCAGTTCCGCAGGGCTAAACCCGAGTGATTCTTGAACTACCTCTCGTGAAGCAAAAAGCAACCAAGGAATTCCCTCTTCCCAATCCCTCTCAAGCTCAAAACAGTAAGAGCACAGCATAGACTTCAGGGTCTGGTGAAACCTCTCCAGCGCCCCCTGGCTCTCAGGATGATAGGCAGCCGAGACGTTATGCTTAATACCAAGTCGTTTGAGAACTTGAGAAAACGTATGAGACATAAAATTCGTTCCCCGATCACTTTGTATCACTCTTGGTAACCCAAAAACTGAGAAAAACTTAATGAGTGCCTTAGTGATGTCTCTAGCGGTGATGGAACGCAAAGGAACCGCCTCAGGGAAACGCGTAGTCACGCACATAATAGTTAGTAGGTACTTGTACCCAGACTTTGAACGTTGAAAAGGTCCAACACAGTCAACTATTATGTGCTCGAATGGCTCCGAAACCATGGGAATTGGACAAAGTGGTGCAGGCTGAATAACTTGGTTGGGCTTTCCCACCATTTGACACACATGACAAGTCTGACAAAAACGTGAAACATCTCTTTTTAAACCGGGCCAATAAAAATTTCGCAGAATCCGGTCATACGTTTTCGCGACACCTAAATGACCAGCCAAACCGTTATGTGCAACGCTTAAAATCATGTCACGATAAACTACTGGAACTACAATTTTCCTGACTGCATTCCAGTCATCAGGAAATTTGGAAGACACCCATTTTCTCATCAAGATCTCATTTTTGAGGAAATATGCCGGGGCCGCCGGCACACTCTCAGACTCAGGCACTGGTTGAGCCAATTCAAACAATGGGGCAAGAGTTACATCTAACCTTTGGGCAGCAATTAATTTATCTGGACACAGAGACAAATCAACATGATCTTTACAAGTAGACTTTTCGGCAATCACGGGAGTCAAATATGCTTTTTCCTGTGGAGAAACGGAAAGCAGTTTCGTTACATCAGGATTTGCAATGAACGTGTCGCATAAATCCACTTCATCCGAAATGAAACGATCAGCGGATTTGGCCATAGAGCGAGTAACTGCGCACGCGGTAAAAACATCAGGATACTTAAGTGCACAATCATCAGCGTTAGCAACAAGCGGTACAGAGACAACTTCAGGTGATACATCAGCACAACTCCACACACTACTTCCAGCTAAATCATTTCCTAAAATGAATGTTACTTCAGGAACTGGAAGAGACAAACGAACACCCACTACCACATCACCCGACACCAATTCTGATTGCAAATGAATTCTGTGTAACGGAACCTCCATAACTCCCATTTCAATACCTCGGACTAAAGCAACACTACCCGTGGTAGTCTCCTGTGACAACGGTAAAACCCCCTCCAGAATAAACGAAAGACTAGCCCCCATATCCCGAAGAATACGAACAGGTACAGGCTTACACAAACTGGGAATAAACACAGTTCCACAATGCAGGAAAGGTCGATAACCAGTTTTGATGAGACGGGCATCACAATCAGACTCAGGCGTAATGCAGTCAAATTTCGAACTGGAATCAACAGAGATCAAACCAACAGTTTTTGTATGAGACTTCTTTTTAAAAACAGGGCAGTTTGCGATTAAATGACCAGAGGCCTTACAATAAAAGCAAACCCTATCACCAGTCGAAACAGTAGGCTTACCATTAAACGATTTGCGAGGCAACACAACAGGTGGATCAACAGGAATTTTATCTCGTGGTTTTTGAACATCCTTGAACGTGACTTTATGCGTTAAAACGAAGTCATCGGCCAGAGTAGCAACCTTGTAGAGCGTGTCTAGTTTTTGTTCGTTTACATAAGTAGCAAGGGCGACAGGTACACAACTCTTAAATTCCTCTATAAGGATTAACTGTCTAACCTGCTCTCTACTCTCGGCTTTTTGAGACGTGCACCAACGATCAAACAAAATTTCCTTTTCACGCGCAAACTCAACATAAGTCTGATTCGAAAGTTTCGTGTATTGTCTAAATCGCTGTCTATATGCTTCCGGGACTAACTCGTAGGCTTTTAATATAGCAGCTTTAACAATCGTATAATCAGCAGATTCTTCAATGGACAACGAAGCATAAACCTCCTGCGACTTACCGGTTATCACGCATTGCAAGAGCAAAGACCAAACATTTTCAGGCCACTTTATTGAAGCTGCAACCCTCTCGAAATGACAAAAATACTTCTCAACGTCCTTCTCACAAAAAGGAGGGACCATCCTCCGATTTCGGCCGACATCAAAATCATCAGAGGCAGCGTGAGCAGCCTTAGAGCTCATCTCTAACTCCATTCGTTTCAAAGCAAACTGATGATCAAGTTCACGCTTTCGCAGCTCTAATTTGGCATTCTCTAACTCCAATTATTTTTCTTTAACTGCCAACTCTCTCAATCGAATAGCATTCTCACTTACCGAAGGATTAGCCACTTCCTCCACAACACTAAAGTTTTCTAATGGCATTTGTAAAATGCCTAACTCCACCAGACAGCCTTTAAGGACGTTTCGCAAAGTTTCCTTCAAAGTCTTATTCCTAGGAGCGATTTCGACTTTATAAGACTCTGCAATTTGCAATAACTGCTCTTTTGTGCACGATAAAAGCAGTTCTTCAGAAGGAGACTCCCGAAATATATCAACTACCGAAGTCATTTCGACACACGTAGGCTATTCACCAAAAATAATGAAAATAATGGTTTCAACACAATTCAGAAAAATACTCAAATGAAACCACTAAATCGTTTTCACAAATCCTAAACTTTACCTGTCAAAACTAAAGAAAACAAAGTGATTTTGGCCGCTACACAAAATTACCACGCATGATACGAATTAAGAATAAACTTCACTTTCCGATTTAAATTTACAAAATGAATAACCAAAAGCGATCCCACAACACACGCGTATTTACCCCATTTAACATTAAATTAATTCCCTAGTCTTCAGTGGCGTTAGGAGCTCGAGGCCACTTTAAACGCTAAAATCATGAACACCTGCACACCGATCCCATTAACAAGATCAGCTGCCGGTGAACTGAAGCGTGCCTCCACTCCGAATAACCACTAAAAATAAAAAAGGCAAAATAACAAAGTGGCAGGTTCAAACCTACCCGACGACTACTGAATAAATAGGGCAAATACTCACCTGGGACGCTCGTAGTTACTCACAACCGAAAAGTAAATCAAACAAACACGACGAAAACACGGCCATACACATTTTCTTCCCTCCCACACTAAACAGCTGAGAAAAGAAAAAGAACAGAAAAAAAAAAGAAAAACGACGGACGAGCCCCCAATTATGTTACAGCCACTGCTATAACACAAAAGAGGGATGATACAACGGCTCGATCAAAAGGGGAATTTATTAATAAAACGGAATATAACAACAAGTGGGAGAAATTAGACAGGAAAAATAAGAGGGATAAACACAAAAGAGAGCTCAGCTCCGACTCGGGACGGCCACTCAAGTTCCGCCCCCGAAGTGTGGGAACTTGACTTCCTTTAAGCTCACGTAAATAGTCCACACGTGTAGAGGATCTGCTAAATCAGAACAATGGTAAATCACGCTTTTCCTGCCCCTAGAGGGCAGGCAAATACATAAATATACATGCATGTAACAGCGCTCTACTTGTCCATTTGCTTGAGGATGATATCCAAAAGTGAGACTGACATTGATGTTTAAACTTCTGCAAAAGGCTTTCCAAACACGTGATGTGAATTGCGGCCCTCGATCAGTAACAATATCATCAGGTAATCCATAAATCCTAAATACTTGATTGAACAAAACTTGTGCAGTTTCCATAGCAGTGGGTATACCTTTCAATGGAATGAGACGACAAGACTTAGAGAAACGGTCGATGGAGACCATGATGGTTGTGTACCCTTGTGAATTAGGCAGATCAGTGACAAAGTCAATGGACAGGTGTGACCAAGGTCGCTGGGGAATTGGAAGTGGTTCTAACAATGCTGCAGGCAATTGCCGAGGTGTTCGTGACTGAGCACAGATTGGACAAGCACTTACATAGCTACTGACATCTGCAGATAATGTGTGCCACCAAAAGGTATTTCGAACTAAAGCAGTGGTGCGATTAATTCCAGGATGTCCAGAAGCAAGAGAAGTGTGAACCCATTGGATGATTCTATTGCGAAGACTGGATGGAACATTTTCCCAACTGGACATTCTGGAGGGGATGGCTCTTCATGTTGTTCACGTTGAATTTCCTCCATAATATCCCAGTGAATGGGTGCCATGATGATGGAGGGTGGTAGAATAGTTTCAGGACTCATCTGTGAATCAGCAGAATCGTGGATACGTGACAATGCATCTGCCTTACTATTTTTGCTCCCTGGCCGGTATGTAACTGCAAAATTAAATCGAGTGAAGAAGAGTGGCCATCTTGCTTTGCGGGGAACTTTCGAGAGAAGAATGCACATGGATGTAATTTACCTGGTGTTCCATGACGCTGAGAAAGAACAGCACCAATTCCACAGTCTGAGGCATCTACCTCTACGATGAAAGGAAGTGTAGGATCAGGATGCTTAAGAACTGGCGCTGTGGTGAAAGTGGATTTGAGCCTGTTGAATGCTGATGTAGCTGCCTCTGTCCATACTAGCTTCTTGGGTTTTCCTTTAAGTAGTGATGTGACAGGTGCAGCTATTGTACTGAAGTCACGGATGAATCTACGGTAGAAGTTTGAAAAGCCTAGGAAACGTTGCAACTCCTTGACATTGTTGGGTTTGGGCCAGTCCAAGACAGCTTTTACTTTGGTATCATCCATCTTTACTTCTGCATGGCTAATATTGTATCCAAGGAATTTGGTTGATGTGACATGAAACTCACACTTTTCAGCCTTAACAAAAAGATCATTTTGGAGCAGACGTGACAAGACAGTTCTTACATGACTGATATGTTCCTCCATAGAGCATGAGTAGACCAGGATGTCATCTATATAGAAAATCACATACTGATACAAGAGATCTTTGAAGACTTAATTAACGAAGGACTGGAAAACTGAAGGTGCATTTGCCAATCCATAAGGCATAACCAGTGCCCCTTACTGGTGAGGAAAGCTGTCTTCCATTCATCCCCCTCACGGATTCTGATGAGATTATATGCCGATCTGAGGTCCAGTTTAGTGAAATAGCGAGCTTCTTGCAATTGTTCCAGAGAAGAAGGAATAAGAGGCAAGGGATGGTGATTCTTAACGGTGATTGCATTGAGTGCTCAATAGTCAATGCAAGGCCTTAAACCGCCATCTTTCTTGTCAACAAAAAAGAAGCCAGATGCTGCAGGAGAAGTGGATGGTCTGATAAATCCATAAGATAAAGCTTCTTCAATGTATTCTTTCATGGCCTTGGTTTCAGGAATGGACAGTGGGTATATACGGCTCTTAGGCGGAGAGGTGTTAGGAAGGAGGTCAATGGCACAGTCCCAGGGGCGATGAGGTGGCAATTTGGTGGCCTTGTCTTTGCTAAATACCTCAGCTAGGTCAGCATACTCCTTGGGGATGTTAGTTGGTAATGAAAAGGGGTTCTTGGCTAGATGGGTAGTGCAGACTGTAAGTTTGGTGGGCAGTTCAAGACAGTGAGCAAGACAATGAGGTGACCAGCTGACTAACTCCTTTTCCTTCCATGAAAACTGTGGGTCGTGGGTAGACAACCATGGATATCCTAGAATGACTTTGTTTCGTGGTGATGAAATTTCATAGAGAGTTATTTCTTCTGTGTGAAGCAGTCCAACTCTGAGTTTTATGGGGAGTGTTTGATGAGTGATATGACCTTTACCAATGGGACCATTATCAACGGCAGTAACAGCAATAGGTGGTTCACATTTGATTGTGGGAATGTTTAACTGCTTCACTAAATCTTGATGAATCACGTTTGCAGCTGCTCCAGAATCTATTAACGCTGAGAAATGGTGGTCTTGATTAGCAACTGACAAAATGATGGGAAGTGATAAGCATAAACTGATCTGTAAAGTATTGAACATGTGATTCACTTGATAACTTGAAGAGGGGTTGATAGCAGGTTTAACAGGACAGTTGGAACAGCGATGACCTGATCCACCACAGTAGAAGCAGAGCTGATTGAGTAATCTCCTTCTCCGTTCATCAGCTGGTAATTGAGTTCTTCCAATTTGCATGGGTTCCATAGGGCTAGATTGACTTGGTATTTGAGCAGTAGTAGGCACATAAGAAACAATGTTAAACTTGGGATTGGGTTGTGTACATAAGAGATTATCAATCTTTATAGCAAGGGTAACAAACTGAGAGAAGTCAAGGGAGTCATCTTTGCATAGTAATTCTGCTTGAAGCTTAGCAGACAGACTTGAACGAAAAAGGTGCTTCAAAGCAACATCATTAAAACCACTTTGTGCTGCAAGAGTGCGAAATTGGATAGCATAATCAGAAGCAGGTCTGTTACCTTGACGTAACTGGGTCAATTGAGTTGCTGCATCCATGCCTCCAGCAGGATATTGAAAGACATCACGAATTAGTTGGGTGAAGTAATTGTAAGATTGCTGGACATGTGTATCATGATCCCAAACAGCTGTAGCCCACTCTTAAGCCTTCCCGGTAAGCAAAGTCATGATAAAAGAGCACTTTGTATGGTCTTGGCGATATGTTTCAGGTTGGTTTGAAAAATAGATAGAACATTGACGTAGAAAACCAGTGCAGTTATCAGGAGAGCCATCAAATTTATCAGGTAAAGCAAATCTTACCGGGTCAGGTCTTGGGGCAGGAAGAGACTGAATGTACTGTGTTAAATGCTCGTTGCTGGCTTGCAGTGTCAGTAGCTGGTGTTGAAAACCATTCAGCAGATCCTTTTGATACTCAATGGTAGAAAGGAGTTGAGAGACATCCGCTGGATCCGCGCCAGGCAAAGTATTCTGTAAGGAGGATTTAGGCAGTGTAGATTCCATAAGCGGGTCTTTATTAAATGGTCTGCTGAAAAAATCCAAATGGTAATCACAACTCCTAGTCAGGTCACAGGCTTTCGTCAAAATACAGGCAAAACGTATTTTACAGGAAAAAATTCCAATGGCAAACAAATCCAAAACAGTAATCCAAAAACGTGAGTCAAAAAGGCTAAAGCAATGGTCATAACAATAATCAGCAAAGGAGACATGAAAACCGCTTAGTAAGGCAGTGAACTGGCAATACTTCGCAAAGTGTCATAGCAAACACAAGGCTTAAATACAGGGTGACAGGAAATTACAAGACAGGAACTGATGTGGCAGGAACAGGAAGTGGCAGAGTTCAGAATTCAGGTGAAGGCTCCCTCTGGTGGACGGGAGCCTGATCAAACGTTACAATAGTAGGTGTTTATTTTCCATCATCATATTTGAGGAAGGGGGGCACAACAATACAATCCTGCTGTCCTGATGTCATCAGTGACTTTGTCTCCTGGAAAGCTAGCAAGGAACAATTTTGAGGACATTGTTGTACAATTGTCATTGTTGAATCCAAGCTGATCTTATGTTTGCTTTCATTATTTAAGTTTTTAAAAATTTTTTGTAGCATTATATTTTTTATTATATTAATGTTTGTCTATTTTGGTTTCATTTAATTGATTGCACATTTAATGCACATTTGCATTTGGAGATTTGCAAATTATTTATTTCATGTTTTGTGACAGTTTGTATTCAGAAGTTTGAGTAAAGTATGTTAAGTATTGATTTTTATTTACTTATTTTGTATTAATACATAACCTCACTGTATTCATTTATAATGTAACATTATAGCGTGACATTTGTGTCAATAATCTTGAAGCACAGGTGACTCCGTGTGGTAGGAGGGGGTTCCCCCAAATCAAATTCTGCTTCGGGCCCCCAAAAGGCTTGGGCCGGCACTGACTGGAGTAATGATGAAGAAAATTCTGCTTTGCATCACAGGAATAACATTACATTTTGTAATGTATTAAAACTTTTGAGCAGGGTCATTTGTATAAATTCAACTATTATTTTCTCTTGTGCACTATAAAGAATCAGCCCACTTTAAAATAATCACATTTTGTTGTTTTGCAGCCTGAAATGTAGACGGATGCAGTTTATTAAATTATTAAATTAAATTATTAAATAGATTTTTCAATTAAATTAAATTGCAACTTAAATGTGAGTAGTTTTTTTTCTGTCTTTCAGGATATATCTGTGTGCACAGACAGGTATTTTCTTTTTTTTTTTGTCTTGTCTTGTCAAAAGCAGGAATTAAAAGTTCAGTTCAGTGTATGTTACTGTTTGCTAATTTCTTGAGTATGTAACTATTACACACAAGACTTGAGGACCAAACGATCAGTGACAGCAACACTGAGCAGAACGAAGCTGTCACGCATTTTAAACCTTTTAACAACAGAACAAAAACAGCAAAAATCAGTAAAATGATCAAATACACCCATCAAGTGCATAAGCTCAGAGAAAAACAACTACAGATAACAAAGCAGCCCTGATGACGGCTGAAAAAACAATTAAAGACAAGAGTCAAGTGGCATTTATTTGTCATTTGCATAGTTAACACTGGGGAAAACTGGTCATTGAAATGCTTGTGACGAGTCTCAGACATACAGTGACAATAACAAGACATAAAAGACATAGTCATACGTGGAGAGCACTGAGGTTCTTGAGTGACTACAGTGCCCATAGACAGAAAGACATGGACAGAGCATTATATGCAATAAATAAACTTAAGAGCAGCACACATTCAGATGTATTCCTGAGTAGAGCAATGTCCAAAAAGTCACTATAGCATGTCACAGAGCAACATGAAAGAATATTAAAAAAGTGGCAGTGCAAGTACAATGAAAGTAAACATAAGACCATCGTGTATACCGTTTTTTTTTTTTTTTTTTTTTTTTTGTTAGATTGAGGACAGCTGATTGTTAAGTAGTCTGATGGCTTGAAGATAGAAGCTGTTCTTCAGTCTGGTTGTCTGTGAACGGATGGATTGGAAGCGTCTGCCAGATGGCAGTGTGGCAAACAGGTGATGAGCAGGATGATAGATGTCCTGTAAGACTGGGAGTTTATGTTTAATAATGAATGAATAATGAATAATGAGCTCTGCTGTTCTCACCACTCGCTGAAGAGCTTTGCGGTCTGAAGAAGAGCAGTTTCTGTACCATACAGTGATGCAGCCGATCAGAATGATCTCTAAAGTGCAGCGATAGAAGTTTGACATGATTTTAGAGGAGATGCCAAACTTACTTCTCTGCAGGAAGTAGAGACGCTGATGGGCTGTTCTCACTATGGTCTCTGAGTGAAGGCTCCAGGAAAGATCCTCAGAGATGTGAATGCCAAGGAACTTGTAGCTCTTAACTGTCCCTACTATCTGTCCGTTGATGTGAATGGGAACGTGACCCTCTCTCTGTGACTTCCTGTAGTCCACAATCATCTCCTTGGTCTTGCTGACGTTTAGAGAGAGATTGTTATCAGCACACCATGCTGTGAAATTAAATTAAATTTAAATGTATGCATTTAGCAGACGCTTTTATCCAAAGCGACTTACAGTGCATTCAGGCTATCAATTTTTACCTATCATGTACAGTGAGTGCATTAACTTCATCTCTGTAGGATGTCTCATATCCATTAGTGATGAGTCCTAGGATAGTAGTATCGTCAGAAAAGCAAAGCAAAGCACTCAAGTGACTTTTAAGACCCAGATTTTTCAGTTTGGCTATAAGTTTGTTAGGGATGATGGTGTTAAATGCAGAGCTGTAATCAATTAATAAAGCATCAGCACATAGGTGTTGTAAGGATCCATTTGCCAGCACAAATAGCAGAATCAAGCGGCCTGGTCGAAGGTTTAATGCATATTCAGTCTTTTACTTGCGCTTCTGAATCTATCAGGATTTAGTTTAAATCCTAGTCTAGCTCCATGCTCAATCTGACTCCAATTTCACGTGATAATTAAATTTAGACAATGTTTCCATTTAAAAACTGATCACAAAGGTTGATTATGTATCAATTTTGATATTTGATTATTCTGGACTCACTATACTTTCAATTATCCGTTCACTGGGGACCTAATGTCTCTTTTAAGTCTCTCGCTAGCTTCACGTGGATCTTACGATCACAAACTCGCCATTCTGATGCTAGTTAGAGGATGTAGGTAGACTAATACATGTTATGCCTGCCGCCTACTGCTTGCTTATGACAAAAGTGTAGTTTATTTAGTCTTTCCCATACAACTTGCTAACAGCAGTGATAGACAGAAATCAGAAGGTCTCCGATGATGTGCCTACTGCTCCTATCATTCTCAAGCCTTCAGTTTGACCTATCCTAGCCATAGATTTGCGGTAACAAAAGCCTCCTCACAGTTTACTACTAATAATGATTTCAGACGAGTTTAGAATAAATCAAATATAACAATTTATTATTAGTCAAGTATAATTGTATCATGTCAATTACATAATGAAACAATCAGAAGCCAATTTAGAAAGGATAGTGCAGTTGCGAATCACATTGTAACCGTGTTGCAACTTTGCTCCTGCACAGACACTGTAGCCATATGGGCAACAACCATGTGATCCACGCAGGAGACAAACAAATTTAACATAGTCACACATGTAACAGTTATTCTAATTTAAGACACATGTTCTAAAATGCATAGCAAAGCACTCAGGTGTTTTAGAGAATAAACTTAACTAGCCAATGTGTGCAGGTAGTAGCACAAACAGCTATACAATGTGCTCTATGGGCACAATGTGTTCATTGTTACATTTTTGAGTAAATAATAATATACCTGATTACAGAAAGATACATAGTATGGAGCATATGAGATACAATACACTCCACACTATGGGCTGATCTGACTACAGAATCGCCCCGTACTGTTTTGTCACTCCCCTTAAAGACAACAAAGAAATCTTCAAATCAGTTGTAAAAACATAATGGTCATTCTGGTTCAATAGGTTCCCGCGGTCACATAATGGTCAAACCTGGTTGGAGTTAAACATTCTCAAAGACCCATTAAAGGGGGACACTCCTCCTTCTCAGCAGAACACAATTCTACAAAAGTTCTTGATCTTTCTCATAATATAAATGATTATTGTGAAATAGAGACCATTTTACCAATCGCACAGAGACCTTTAAAATGATACTTAATATGAAGTGGAAAAAACTAAATTTTCACAAGATATAACACAGCATATGGATATTCTTGGATTTGGAGGAGAAGAGTGAGAGTCAGAGGCAAGGAGGGGAGAAGAGAGGGAGGAAGGAGGTTGTAAATAGGTGTTGTTTACACTCCTTGAAGATCTCTTTTCCAGATCAGTTTTATTGTTGTATTGCATGGCAGAATGATATCTGTTTTCTGTGAGCTCCTGAGTTTTGGCTTGGGGAGTTAATTTCGTAAGGAAATAATTTCATTCCTTTCAGTGTCTCTTCCCTCCAAGTGTTCCAGGGCAGAGTGTATGGCCATTGCAATGGCGTCATCAGTGGATCTGTTAGAACGGTAAGCAAATTGCAATGGGTCTAAGGTGTCTGGCAGAGAGGAGCAGATGTGGGATTTGACTAGCTGTTTGAAGCACTTCACGATGACTGATGTCAGTGCTACAGGGCGGTAGTCGTTCAGGCAGGAGACAGTTGTTTTTTTGGGTACAGGGATGATGGTGGTTTGCTTGAAGCATGTGGGGATCACTGTAAGTCTCAAGGAGAGGTTGAAGATGTTGGTGAAGACATCTGCTAACTGGACAGCCCAGACCTTCATGACACATCAATGTATGCCATCTGGACCTGGAGCTTTGTGGCCGTTGACTCTCTTGAAGGCCTTACTCACTTCGAGTGTGGTCAGAACCAAGGGGCAGGTGTCAAGGTCAGCAGGTTTTTTACAGCAGGAAGTGTGTTGTCTGCCTCAAAGCGAGCATAGAATGGGGTCAGAGCCATGATATTCTAACTCCACTCTGTCCCTAAAGTCTCTTTTGGCTGATTTGATGGATCATTGAAGGTCATACCTGGACTTCTTGTAAGCAGTTAGATCACAAGAGTTGAAGGCAGCAGTCCGTGCTCACCGTTGACCCATGGTTTCTGTTTTGAAAATGATTTAACATTAATGGATGGGACAACATCCTCTGTGCATTTGTTAATGTAGCCTATCACAGAATCTGTGTATTCCTGTATGTTGTCTCCTGCTGCATCTTGAAACATCTGTCTGTGGAATCAAAGCTGTCCTGCAGTTTGGAGATGGCCTCTTCACTCCATTTGTGAACTAGAACCATAGTTTTAAATCCGTTTTTTCCTGTTTGAGGCATTGTCTGTAGGCTGGTAACAGCAGTATGCTAATGTGGTCACCTTTGTCAAATGCTGGTCAGGGGAGGGGTTTGTAACTATGCTTTAGTGACCCTGCTAAAATCCCCAACAACGATGAAAGCAGAGTCAGGATGAACAATATCTAATCTGTTTATGGTGCTGTACAGTTCGTCCAATGCTTTAGTTTTGTCCATGTGAGGCGGGATGTAGGCCACTGTAAGAATGATTGAATTAAACTCCCGCGCGGGGTAGAAGGGACGCACTTTAATGGAGAGCAGTTCGATCTCAGGGGAGCAGTGTGTAGATAAAACTGTAACATCAGTGCCCCAGCGAGTGTTAATCATAAAGCACACACCTCCACCTCTGCTATTACCGGAGTTTAGCGATTTGTCATGATGAAAAACTGACAATCCAGGCGGTGTAATGGCCGTATCGGGTACTTCTGAGTGTTACCACATCTCACAGAAAGCCAGAACGCGGCAGTTACGAATGTCCCTTTGGTATGTGATTCTCACATTAAGTTCGTCAAGTTTGTTATCCAGAGACTGTAAAGTAGCTACTGACAGTGTCAGACCATTTTACAGATGTGTTTAGTTCAGTGAAAGAACTCAAAACTCAGAATAGAGAAATACAAATAATTGGTGTAATATTAGCAGCTCATGGTGCAAAGTGTGTTCAGTCGTACACACACACACACACACTCGGGTGTTTTTGTGAAAAGTGGGTTCATCCCTATTCTGGTTTTTATACTGTACAAACTGTATATTCTAGTCCTCATAAGTCACCCTCTCCTTGTAATACCTGTGTCACCCATTATACAGAGTTGTGTCCTGATATGACACAAAAACAAGAGCACACACACACACAGTGTGTACAGTCGTACAGCTGAAGGAGACACTGGTTTGTCAATATGACAGTGTTTTATTAGAGTCAGTTCAGGATCTTGCAGCTAAATCCCTTTAGGAGCCTCTATTTGTAGGAGACTATAATCGCTCCGTCACTCGTCTGTGATCCCAAAATCAGCTCACATTTGTTCTGGTTCAATCAGGCAAACCAGCAGACAGTTTCAGCCATTCTTTTCTCATCAGACAGCAAGCACAGCTGCTCAGAAGGGTGTCTCTCTCAGCAGCAGATCCAAGCCCTCGCTCGATGCTCATCAGACGCTTTCTAAAGCTGCAGAAGATCCAATCGATTTCAGATTAAAAAGCCCATCAAACTCTGATCAGCTCTAACTGTTCCTGTCCCAGCGTGGGATATGAGGGAGTTCTCTGGCTGTATTCTGAGCTCGGACAGATATACACCAAATATACACACTATTGACTCAGTCTGATTATATGAGTGTCAACTTCTGAACCTGTGTTTGTGTGTTTATAGTGTGGATCATGGAGGAGAGAAGAGGATGAGAGCAGGACCACGAAAGTGTAGGTCTACACATACACAAACACACACACACACACCTACACACAAACACACACACACACACATAGAGAGAGACACACAAACACAGAGAGAGCATAGAATTTATTTTAATACAGGAGTTTCACAATTTGAGTTGAATTACTGAACTTAAATTACGTACTGCCACCTACTTGCCTTTTGTATTTTAAAGTAGCATTACATTTTCCCAAATTTTAATGTTTGTAGGCTGTTAAGAATGATTTAAAACACTAATATCATAACATTAATCATGCAGTTGTAATTTTGCCATGTAAATTCATCCATTACATTTAAGAATTTCAATATGGCCCTGAGGGTGTCACACCTACCAGCCGTATATGGAAATATTACACTTTTGAAGGACATTCACAGCAGGACTGTATGGAAACTCTAATGCCATATGCAATTGTACAATGACAAGATGCGCATACGTCCATCTCCCAAATGTACAGTCTTCTGCCATCATGATTTCCACAAAAATATGAAGCAGAAAAAAAATTCAATATTGATAAGAACCAATATTAATGATTGAGCACCAATAATCATAACAGAACAGTAAATCATTTTATTAGAATGATTTTCTGAAGATCATGTGACACTGAAGACTGGAGTAATGATACCTTATTTTAGAAAATAATATTACTAGCAATAACACTCAAAATGACTTTATATTGAAATTACACAGACCTCCGCGTCAGCTTTGTGCTTTCATCGATGGTGTATTATTAATTAGTTTGGTAATGCTTCAATGTTCATAATCATTAAATACTATTAAAATACTGAGAAAAAATAATAAACAGACATTAACACAAGTTAATAATGTTCTGTATTTATTATTTTTAGTATCTTGAGCAGTGTTTTGAGCTCAGATTCACTGTAAAACCCGACAAGTTAACTTTATTCAAACCGTTTGAGTAAACAGATTGCCTTGATTTAAACCCTGTAAGTTTTAAAACTTTGCATTCAAGTAATTAATTGATTAACTAAGTAGTGATTGAGAAATAGTGATGAACAGCAGACTGACTTTATTTCTGTCAGACGTCTACAGAAGATCTTATTGAGAATGAACTGAGGTTTAGATGTTGATTTATTGTTTTATTTGAAGTAACCATGTTAGAGATTAGTGTTTGCTTTAGTTGGGCTCTTGACCCTTGACTTCTGTCTTAGTTTTTTCTCTGGCTGTTATAACCATGTGTTTCTAAAACACATTTGTTGTAACTCAAAAGCCCAGAAGAAATATCATCAGTTAACCTGTACCTATGTCACGATCATTAGATGGAGTGCCCATGAGCTTCAGTAGAGGGAACTCCACTCAGGACCATTCCACCAATCAACCACCAGATGTCACTTGGACACTAGCACCTCTCATACTGTTGCACCACACCCAAACTACATTACCCATAAGTCACTGCATCACAATCACCCTGCCACACCTGCACCTCATTCATCAGCCAATTTCCTTGCCACACCTGCACCTCATTTACACACACACATATAAGCAGCACACTCACTCTCACTCACTGCGAAGTCTTGTTTAGCTAGTCTGACATTTCCGAGCGTTTTCCTTGTGTTTTCCTTCTGTACCTGACCTTTGAATTGTTTATACCGACTCTTATTCTCTGCTGCCTGCCCCCGACATCTGCTTGTTCCTGTTATCGGTTCTGATTATCCCTACATACCTGACGCCGTTACTGATCATTGCCTGTCTGACCATTCTCATCATTAAAGTTCTGCACATGGATCCGAACGTCTCTGTCTCATCATTACAACATTTTTAAATTATCACCAAATTATCATTATTTCTGTGAGTTAACAACGAGGCACCTGAGTAAATTAGTCAAATATTAAACTGATTTATTGCGTACATAACTTATTTTAATATAAATAATTGTGTGAAATAAACGTTACAGCAGAAATAATAAAGATTTCTCCTTCAAACTCCCTCTTGCTTCCAGCTCACCGCTTCTCTGCATTGGATTGTGGGAAATAGTGTGAAATCAGAATGAATTGTGGGTAAGCAGTAGATGATGAATGTAGGGAATGAAGTGGTTCACTCAGAATTCAGACATCACTACATAATGTGGGACAGCTGATCTAGTGCACTATATAGTGTATAGGGAGTGGTTTCAGACACCGCTCTAGTCAAAGCTGTAAACACACAGACATCTTCAGTGTTGTTCTTGATGTTTCTCTCTTCTTGTGTTCAGATGCCTGTGATCTCACACTGGATCCAAACACAGCACACACTCGACTCGTTCTGTCAGATGAGAACAAGAAGATCACACGTGTGGAAGATCGTCAGCTGTTTCCTGATCATCCAGAGAGATTTGATCGTGTTCATCAGGTTCTGAGTGTTGAGAGTCTGACTGGCCGCTGTTACTGGGAGACTGAATGGAGCGGACGTGCTGCTATATCAGTGTCATATAAAGGAATCAACAAGAAAGGAGGACAGATTGACTGTTGGTTTGGATCCAATGACAAATCCTGGAGTCTGTACTGCTCTGATAACAGATTCTCTTTCTGGCACAATAATAATGAAACTGTTATTCCTGCTGTCTGTTCATCCTGTAAGAGAGTAGGAGTGTATGTGGACGTGTCTGACGGCTCTCTGTCCTTCTACAGCGTCTCTGACACACACACACTCACACACTTACACACACACAACACCACATTCACTGATCCCCTCTACGCTGGATTTGGGGTTAATTATTATTCCTCAGTGTCTCTGTGTGATATTAAAGAGCCTCCTGTGAGAATCATCAGTGATGCACAAGCTGCCAGGTGAGTGAAATATTCTGTTTAATGTGTTAGTGACAGTTTTTCCAGACTGACTAATAATTCAGGGCTCTGCTCTTCATACATCACAGAATATATCCCAGTTTATGTGAGATCTGGGCCTGTATTCATGAAAGATCTCAGGGCTAAGAGTTGCTCCTAGTAACAAAATTCTAATAAAAGTTTCCTCTTAGAATTTAAGAAAAGATCAGAGTAAAGAAAAAAGTAATTCAGAAAGCATCTTAACCCTTAAAATAGCTCTTGGGATCAAATATTTTACTTTTAAGTGTCTTCAGAGTTAATTTAGCAGAGGGGAAAATCAACGAAACATGAAGACGGAGAAGAAATGTGTTGCACAGTGCATGGCAGTGAGTTAATAAGATGCTTCACATTAGATCATGCAGGGATCATGTTTGTGACTGATCTTATTAAAGACACGCTAACATCTCTGACACCGCGCAGAAATGCCTTAGTGCCAGAAATGAAGTAATCACTACATTAACCCTTTAAGCCCACCGGCACCCAAAAAACATTCAGAGTCATACTCACCAACCACTAAATGGACTAACAAATTAGATATTATTTTAAAGCTTGGAATTTCAACTTCTTAATGAATGTAATCATTTTGGTCAGCTCTTAACAAGTCCCTCTAAACAAGACCATGCCGCTGGCGGGACGCCCCCTAGCTGTGCAAAAAATAATAATCATATTCTCATGTACTACAGCCTTGATCAACACAATATAGGTGTCATGTAAAATTGTAGTCTGATCTTTACAGTGCATGTAGTATGCCATTGGAAAAACTCCTAAATATTGATGAGTTATTTGCTGATAAACTGGAGGGGAAAATACCCAGCTAGAAGTTTTTCATGTTCTGGGAATGTTTTCAGCAGCAAATTTTAAGTCCCCAGAATGTTCTTTTAAAATTTAGGATAACATTCTCTAAAAACATTCTAGAAATGTCTGTTAATAACATTGTTACAACATTATTCTCTAACTTTCTAATAAAGCTTCCCATCACACTAGATGTGGACTGACATTGCACAGAAGTCAGATGTTGGTTGAAAGGTGTCAAACTCTAGCATAAATAACTCCAAAAACAGTATTACCAACTGCACTTATTATAAACAAGATTTATAAGATGTATAAAAGTTCTTATTGAGATTAACAGAGGTGTTGATGGTTTATCGAAAATGTTTATTTTGACGTCACCATTATGGTGATCAGTACTTAGGCAGTATGAGTCTTTTCAATATTACCTTTTGTTTACCTGGTATAACTATATTTGTTAAGGTGAAAACAGTGAGCATTAAAAAAAAAAAATCATCAGGTAATGTGGATTATTTGCTAATGTTAAAAATGTCATGTAATGATTTGATCAACTGGTTGTATCTGGAGTCTAGTCTATGCTATTACTTTAATGTTAGTTACTATAGCAAATGTGTTGCAATGCATTGGATCTTGCAGATTTATATCATATATATTTTTTATCTATTCTTTTTAAATTACTTTATTCATGAACCTCTTTATATCACATAATGCTTAGACACACAGAAACCTCAAGAATTACTGTATGAATCTCAACAATGGTGACATGCTTCATGCCCCAATGCATTCTGGGTGCCATGGATGAGTTTTGTATGACGTACCCAAAACACATTGCTGCATGAAGCATGTCACCATTGTTGAGATACATTCTTAGAACATCTTTAGAACAAATACAATTCTAGCTGGGTAGTTTTTACTGCAATATGAGCTTTATGATGTTTTTGACATATGTAATTTGAAAGGGCTAAAGGAGTAGATTACAACGATTATAATTGTTTTAGTGTTTGACTAAACTCTAGCAAGTTTTTGTGTGTGAAGCATTTATGACACGTTTTGGTTGTCAAGTTTGTGACACATGCAACAAACGACCCAGCGTTCTTGACGGCAGATTTTCATGATTAAAAAGAGTCCTAATTGTTATAATCAATCATTATATCTAAATCTATTCCTCTGGGAGTTAAAACCCTTCAGATGCTCGTGTATCAGAGTGGTCATAATAACGCTTACGATCATTTTCACTTGAAACTTAATGAAACATGCACAGATCATGGATATCATTACTTACATCAGAGTCTCATGATTTAAAGGAGATCAAGCTTATCTTGGTCCATCTCTCAGAACTCTAGATATCCTTCATGAAGTGAGTTCAGACGTGTGTCATTCCTGTGGCACCACGGGTATATCTTTTTGAAACGTGCATGTATTGTACAAAATACTTTTGTCACAGTGTCTGGTCTGTGTATCCCTGGGTGTCCACGAGAGGTCTCACTTTCCCTTATTTGGTCACCTTCCTCCTTGTTGTGTTAATTGATTGTTCCCCGCCTGTCTCCACTTCCCTCATCATCCTTCTTTGTATTTATACCCGGTTTAACAAAAACAATACTTTGGTTCCAAATGCAGTAACCTTTTATTAATTTATTCTATCACTACACAGTTTAAATCATTTGCAGCACACGTATAGGGGAACACACAAAAATATTTTCCTGCTACCTTCTTTCCTTCCTGAAATATTGTATGTAAAAAAAAAAAAGTAAAATTTCTTACACTTTTTTTTTTTTTTTTTTTCGTTTCTCATCAGGAGAATGTCCAAATGTAATGAAGCCCCACCTCCTCGCTAAGATCAAAGAGTTGTGTCTTTTCCTTGCTCAGAGCTGCTCTCAGATTGGTCTAGAATCACTCTTAAGCTAAGACTAGTTAGACATGTCAGAGATAGATTAGGAGCTCTCTGAGAGGATTCTTAGAATCTTTAAAAATACAGGACCTGGGCCCTTATGAGTAAAACTTCCCAGAAAGGCTCTTAAGAATACTCTTAAACTTTGACTTACGTGTCAAAAAATTATTAGTGTAAATTAGGACTTTTCTAAGAGTAGGAGACTTTTATAAAGAAGCTAACTTGCTGATTAACTACCATAGCATGAAGAATCACTAGAGAAACTACCAACTAGTCATGACTGTTTCCCAGAAGCACAGCTCTATCATTTGATCCACTGGTTCAACATGTAGGACAGTCATTAAAGACCTCATGTGCAGGTGATGGAGGAATCACTTCTGTTAATTCATCTCTCTGAGATCTCAGAGATGCTGCTGTAATGAGCACTGAATCCTTGAACTGCTGCTAACGATGTAACTTGAGTTTATAGTTGGCTAACGATGATATCTGGAAACACACTCCTGATCAGAAATGTGCGACTGGTTCAAGTCTCTTCAGATTGGTTTGAGTCTCATCCTGATCTTCAGCACGTGTGTGTGTATGTGTGTGTGTGGGTCTGCGTGTGTGTGTGTGTGGGGGGGGGGGGGTCTATGTCTGTGTGTGTGTGGGGGGGAGGGTCTGTGTTTCTGTGTGTGAGAGTCTGTCTGTGTGTGTGTGTGTGTGTGTGTGTGTGTGTGTGTGTGTGTGTGTGTGTGTGTGTGCGTGGGTCTGTGTGTGGGTCTGTGTGTGTGGGTGTGCATGTGTGTGTGTGTGTGTGTACTGGCCTTACATTTTTCTTACCCATCTTTACAGTACACAGCAAAATCTCCAGTGTTAATTTAACACTCTGAGTGTGGACTCATATAAACACTGAAGCAGTGTTAAAAGTAACACTGAAGCAGAGTTGAAGTTATCGGTAGTAAGCATTGTCTCACAGGTAGTCATATGTCAAAATTGTACATGATCAGTTTGGATTGATTTATGGCTATATGGCCTGTCTGTCACAGTGGTTGCCATGTCACTGGGTCCTGTCACCCTTGATTGACATGACAGAGGTGTGTGTAAATCAAAAGGTCAAACAGATCTCAGATTTGACTTGTGTTGCATTTATTACTGGATATATGATGGTTGTATCTGTAACCAGAGCTGTGGGGGTTTCTGAGGAGTTCCTGACCTGTTGTTCAAACCTAAAGACAGTGCCTACATCCTGAAACTATGTTTTAAATAGGGGTTAAGGAAATAGTAATTTAAACAGAGAAGACATTCTGAACAATCCTGTTACAATGGCTCGGAAGATATGTGTTTGACAAAGTGATGCATACCGTGAAGATCTATGCTATGGATATTGAAGACAATTTTACAACGCAGGAGCCCTGTCTGATTTTCCCTGACAAAGACTGGTGGTTATTCTACAACTACGTCTGGAGAGATTTGAATGACTGTGTTGACGATCCGTTTGCAGAATGGGATGGCATAGTTCCTGACACAAGATTTAGAGTGGTTGCGGATCACAGTAAAAAGTTACCTGATTACTGTGTTTACATTTTCTGCTGCAATGGCAAGACAAAGATCCGTGAGCATGTGTGGCCTATACCTGAAGCTAAGCATGCACTATGACATGAAGTTTTTGTTTCAGTGGAAAGATGTTCATATAATTGATGATGTTTTTACATCTATTGATAAGATGTTTAGATGGTGTGATATGTATGATCGTTACAGCTCTGTAAAGATGACATTGTTCCACCCTGAACAAGGCGTTCCCAAGACAACTGACCACCTCTTATCTCCACCCACATATTACAGCCATTAAAAAAGTCTGCAGATCAGTACACTCGCTAGATTAATTTACCGCCATGTCTCAAGAATCCACGTCAGCCTCCTGCTACAGCAACACCCCCAAAACCCTGCCTGCAATGTCTGATGACAACGCTACACAGCAAAATCCCCAGTGTTAATTTAACACTCCCCAGTGTTAATTTAACACTCTTGAGTGTGGACTCATATAAACACTGAAGCAGTGTTAAAAGTAACACTGAAACAGAGTTGAAGTTAATGAGATAATTAAGAAGTTAATTGAGTTATGATTAAGCATTATTGGGGCCACCTGATTTTAACAAGCAGAATCACCAAACGAGAAAATCACAATTTGTGTATCACCATTATAGTGGTCAATGTTTGATTTAGCTGGGATCTTGGCTTGTAACTTTTTACTTTTGAAGTTTGTTTGTCAAGCCAAGAGCAAAAATCATCGCGTGTTGATGATTATGTTTTAATGTAATCGTTGTTTGACATGAGTCATTAAACTCATTTACAGTGTTTTCTCAAAGTAAAACTTCCATTATTGATTGTCACAGCTTTGATTCCACAATGGAAAAAATCTGTATTTTCTATACATTTTGTAGGTATCTCTTGCAAGTGATTCTGATTTTTTTTTTTTTTTTATTAAAAAAAATTAATTTTAGGCACACACAGATAACAAGAATAATCGTATGAATCTCAACAACGGTGACAAACAGCATATTCAGATAAACAGATCTACTCTGAAAATCACAAAACTAGATACTAAAAATGAACATAAAAACAGCAAAAGTAAAATATAGTTAGAATAAAAAGTTAAAAAGACAGTTCAGCTCATAATTTATTCATGACGCAATGCATGATGGGAGCCATGGATGAGTTTTTATTGGCTACAACATGCTTTTTTGATGCTCACGCTGATTCCTGATGTCTGTGTGTCAAAACAAAATATTTATTTTTTACGTAGTACTAACTATTAAAAACATGTCATACTATGTCAGAAATGCTGAGTTGCTTACTTTTCTTTTTCACTTAATTTATGTATGCAGTAAAGAAACCTAAACTGAGGCATTCAGGTCACTCTATAACAAATAGCTCAAACCACAATCAATGGCACACATGATTGCCTTTGCTGTGGTCTGTCTGAATGATATAATTCAGTCACCACAGCCACTTAAAATCTAAAGATAATAACTGAAGGGTCAAGATCCCAACCAAATCAAACATTGACCCTCTATAATGGTGACACACAAATTGTGATTTTCTCGTTTGGTGATTCTGCTTGTTAACATCAGGTGTCTTCAATAATGGTCAATCATAACTCAATTAACTTCTTAATTATCTCATTAACTTCAACTCTGCTTCAGTGTTACTTTTAACACTGCTTTAGTGTTTATATGAGTCCACACTCAAGAGTGTTAAATTAACACTGGGGATTTTGCTGTGTACGATTCTGGAGAGAGAGGATCCAGTGTGGCTTGTCTCAAAAAAATTGATTGATGAGGGCCATAGAAGCCATCTGTTCTGGACACCTGTTTGTACACCCCCTCCCCTCCCTGTACACCCCAGTGACCTAGATATGAACTTATGAACCTAAGAAGGAATTTCGGTGAGGGCGGGGAAAATGTGTTGGGATCTATGTGTTTTTTTTTTTTTTGTTTGTTTTTTTTTTGTTTTGTTTTTTTACTCTGGAAAGGGTGAAATCGTGAAAGTGGTATAAGGGTTTTTATTAAGGTTTTAAGTACACAGTGCATTTCAAGAAAAAGGTTATAAACACATATGAAATGGAAACAATGTAATGATCGTTTTCGTAGTTGGAAAAGTGTAAAAAAGTTGTTAAAGTTGTAACAAATGAAATAAAAAGAAAGGTTACTGGTTATTTATCTAAAACAACCAAACAAGTCAAAAACTATCAGATATGTTTTAGTTAAGCAACACGTGAAAAAGATGTGAGAGCTTGTAGTATTGCAGTTGAAAAAGGTGTAAAAACGTTGCTAAAGTTGTTACAAATTAAATAAAAAGAAAACTAGCTTACTGGATATTTATCTAAAACAACTAAACAAGTCAAAAACTAACAGATACGTATCGTTAAGCAACACGTGAAAAAGATGTGAGAGCTTGTAAAATTTTAAAAAGCTGTTTTGTTACCAGTTAGAAAACTACAGAGTTGTAGCATTTGTACCTTACCTCTTACTAAAAAAAGAAGCGAATGTAAAGCAGGAATACAAACCAGAAAAGTTGGTGTTTGTCACGTCGGGATGAAAAATTTAAACAAAAGAAAAAAGATGGTAGGCATTTACGCGGATCTAAAATAAAATCAAGATACTTGTCAAATCTATGCAGTACTTTACCACTAACTACAATTTAAAAAATCGAGACTGTTACTGACAGAGAGTTAAACTAAAGAAAAAAAGATCTCACAACAAAGTGTTACGACGTCTCCGGTAACGTTAGATTGACTCAAAAAAAAAAAGGAGCGAATGTAAAGAAACGATACAAACCAGAAAAGTTGTTGTTTGTCACGATGTTAGAAAAAGTTAAAACAAAAGAAAAAAAAAAGGTATGCATTTATGCTGATCTCAAAGAAAATACATCAGACTTCATCTTTAAAACATCAGCACAAGATGCTTGGCAAAACTATGCTGTACTTTACCACTAACTACAATTAAAAAAATCTAGACTGTTACTGACAGAGAGTTAAATGAAAGAAAAAAAAAAGATCTCCCAGCAGAATTTGCGAAGCCTTCGGCAAAAAACCTCACAGCACAGCCGACACACTCAGAATGCTTACGTCCGGTCCCACTCAAACCACTCCTTCTTCCTCTTTCACGCAAAGCTTTAGGTGCATTTACCACCACCTACAGGACAGGAGTGTGGAGCATTGACCTTAATGAAAACTAGCTCAAACATAAGAGATAAAAGAAATACAAAAATAAAATGAATGATAATAATAAACTTAGTAGTGATTCATTAAATCCTATTTATTAACTCTTTGAGATACTTAATCATTGAAACATTTCTATAGTCACATCTTTATTTAACATTTTCTAAAATGAGATCTGATTTATTTCTATAATAAGTGCTTGTGTAAGTTGTAATCTTCTATTGTCATATCTTTTGCATTTTATTAAAATAGGTTCAACTGATTCAGGAAGATCACATTTAACACAAAGTCCAGACACATGTTTTTCCTCTTATAAATAATGACTGATTAAGTGCAATGGGTCCAATTCTATGGCGAGATATTCCTTTATATCCCCAAAATTCTCCTTTCATTTCCAACTGTTCTTTGAATATTATATAAATGTCGTCCTTTATTCTCACTATGCCATTTAATTTGTCACGTATCTTTTTATTTTTTATTTATTTTTAATTAGTCCTTTTATTTCTAATTTACTCATTGGCGTATTAAATTTGATGTCTGACATTTTCATGTTTTTATCTGATCCACTACCTTCATTACCTATATATGAGCGTATCCATACAAAATAAATATTTGTTTTTGCTTGTATTCTGAACAAACTCTGTAAAATGACTGACAAATTGTCTTGTTGAAGATTCGCCACACTTTAAACTTGATAGTACTGAAAATGACTCTGAACATATGACTACTTTAGGTATATTAATGTGTTCAACCCACTGAAGAGCCAAAAATATGACAATCATTTATGTAGTATAAACAGACGGATGATTAGATGTTCTTTCAGGTATTCTATACCTACCTCCTTGGAACATATGTGTCCTGTTTCAGGATCTTTAGATACATCTATGTATATGAGTTACTTTAAAACTAGGTTAGCCTATATGCTCTTTATTTTTCATCTAAACAAAAGTCCTTAATGTTTTGTTTTATTTTATTTTAATAAGCCACTCACACTTACTTTAGTAGCCTAAATCATTGAATATGTCTTTTATTTTGTCAATATTAACTTCTGGCACGAAATTCTACATTCATAAATGTATGTTTTTCAAAACTCCCCCACGTTTAGTGGCGTTTAAAGAGGAATTTGTGATGTATTTGGAGACGTTAAAAGGAATGAAAAGTCCCAAAGCAAGATTTAGAGGACTTTGGTTTCTTAATGTGAAAATCTGTTACTCCCCTACTTTTTCGTTCTTTATCTTTATATTTATTTATTTTTTCTTCAGTGTTGTTTTATTTATTTATTTTACATTTATTTTGTTTTATGATGTACAGAGTGTGAGTAAAATTTGAGTGTAATCTCAGACCGTATTTGTAAATCTGTTTTATATATGTTTTTAATGTTTAAAGCATCGAATAAAAAATAAATAAAAAACACCCACAAACACTTCCCCCCTAACACCTCCCTAATAACGTTGGTCACAAAACTTTAAATGTATGTTAAAAGAATTAAACAAAGTAACGTTTTTAATAAAAACACATCACTTCTTATTTGATGAAAACATTCTACCTGTTTTTAATATTATTCAAATGCTTTTACTTTAAAATTAGGTTAACCTATACGATTACATTTTTTCATCTCAACAAAAATTCCTTGTTGGAAAAAAGTGCTGTTTTATTTTATTTTAATAAGTCACTCACACATACTTTAGTAGTCTACATCCTTGAATACGTCTTTTATGTTGTCAATATTAACTTCTATCATTGCTATATCGTTGCTATATCAATTAAAACATGCGTTTAGGCATACAAATATTAAACAGGAATGAATTCAAGACGGGCTTTTCTTGCCAAAGAAACTTTTACAACATTACAGGAAAGGCTAAATATTTCATCTCAAGTAGTGCGTAGAAACGCGTCTGGCATCTGGCATCTGATGTCTTTGTGTTTACTGTTACGACCATGTCAGTGAAGCTTGTAAAACATCTAAAGGTTTTTTGGGGTTTGCAACTCAACTGTAATCTAATTAGTTTTCTGGGGGTTCTGGTGTTGTAAATGGTGTGCTGCAGGTCAGCTAAAGTAAAAAAATATATATATATATATATTGTGTGTATTCACTGATCAAAGGGTGACAATTTAAACTTTATGGCTTAGGCCTGTGATCACGAGGTTAGCTGAAAGTTAATTTACTGGTGAAATCTTTTACGTAGTCAGACCATAGAAAAATTTTGTTTAACAAGATATTGTTAACCTCAACATAGACGTACTGAGAACGCAAACAAGTACACAAAAACAACTATAAAATCATAAACACACACACACAAATGTAAACATACAGAAAACATGAACATGTAACCAAACAAATACAAATATACACTCAAACAAGTACATAAATACACAAGCAAACAAAATAGGTCACAAACACGAAAATATCTATATTAGAGTGAAAAAAGCTGATCGGTGGGCGCATGAAAATGAGTTGTCAAAAGTTTTCTTTGAAACCAAAAGTGTTTGTTGCTACAAATGTCTCACAGAACTTTATACAATAGATTAGAAGTCCTTTCTCACTTTCCAAATGGTGTTGTTAACCATGATGTTTAAAATAGTTTTTAAAAAGTATTATTTTTTAGCTTTCATGTGGGATTCATGTCAGCACTCAAATGAAAATCACAAATTGTGTGTCACCATTATAGTGGTCAGTGTTTGCTTTAGTTGGGATCTTGGCTTGTGACTTTTTACTTTTAAAGTTTGTTTGTCAAACCATGAGCAAAAATCATCGCGTGTTGATGATTATGTTTTAATGTAATTGTTGTTTGACTTGAGTCACTGAACTCATTTACAGTCTTTTCTCTAAGTAAAACTTCCATTATCGGTTGTAACAGCTTTGATTCCTCAATGAAAAAGTCTGCATTTTCTATACATTTTGTAGGTATCTCTTGCAAGTGATTCAGATTTTTTTTTTTATTAAAGAATTTACATTTTAGGCACACACAGATAACAATAATCAGCGTATGAATCTCAACAACGGTGACAAACAGCATATTCAGATAAACAGACCAACTCTGAACATCACAAAACTAGATACAAAAAATGTACATAAAAACAGCAAAAATAAAATATAGTTAGAATAAAAAGTTAAAAAGACAGTTCAGCTCATAATTTATTCATGCCGCAATGCATGATGGGAGCCATGGATGAGTTTTTATTGGATACAACATGCTTTTTTTATGGTCACCATTGTTGTGATGCTCACGCTGATTCCTGATGTCTGTGTGTCTAAACGAAATATTTCTTTTTTTTTTTTTAATGTAGAACTTACTATTAAAAATGTCATATTATGGCAAAAATGCTGGGTTGCTTACTTTTCTTTTTCACTTAATTTATGTATGCAGTAAAGAAACCTTAACTCAGGCATTTAGGTTACTCCATAACAAATAGCGCAAACCACAACCAATGGAACACATTATTGCCTTTGCTGTGGTCTGTCTGTATGATATAATTCAGTTACCACAGCCACACAAAATCTAAAGTTAATAACTGAAGGGTAAAGATCCCAACTAAAACAAACACTGACCACTATAATGGTGACACACAAATTGTGATTTTCTCGTTTGGTGATTCTGCTTGTTAACATCAGGTGTCAATCATAACTCAATTAATTTCTTAATTATCTCATTAACTTCAACTCTGCTTCAGTGTTACTTTTAACACTGCTTCAGTGTTTATATGAGTCCACACTCAGAGTGTTAAATTAACACTGGAGATTTTTCTGTGTATATTTGTATATGAAGTATAGTACTAAAACACATGATTGATATCTTTGTTATTAGTGATTGCTGAAAATGTATCTGAAAAAGTCCACAAACACTTTTCTCCTGTTCTGTTATTAGTGGTGTTATTTGCTATAATTTATACGAGCTAGCTTCCCTTTCTCTGTCAAACTCCCCGTCACAAAAATGAGACTCCAGTATGTTTTTAATGTTTTTAAGATCTGCTGAATATAGATGTCAACACATGAAGTTTATTTGACAGAATCTTCTGATGATGAATGTTACACAAAGGCAGAAGTTGTTAGGTTTAGTTTTTCTCTTTCAGCTGTATTTAATGAACTTACACAATTTGTCTTTGTTTGAGTAGCTAACGTTACTCGACAGTCACATTTAAGTTTTCACCGCCTACACTCACCAAAAACACCCGAAACCTGTAACTCTGTCATAATTAGGTTAGTTAAAAATACAAACTTAATGCCTGACACTTTTGTAACTGACTAAAAACTGATGTTTAAGCTAAACAAACGACAGAGACACTGTGCATAAAACTGCGGACACAAACATCACTAACTTAAATGAACAAAAGACAATAACCACCAATATGTGTTCACACAATTACATTTATTTAGATGATTCACGGAAATAAAAATGACTCTTCAGTTGTTAGAAGAAAAAAAAAAAAAAGTGTACTGACGTAACTGCGAAAATTACTTAAGGTCCCTATGAATCAGTTCATTGAACCAAACTGTCCAAATGAATAATTTTTCAGAAGTTAATTGAACTTTGCATGACTTAAACAAATCACAGAAAAGAATGTGCGTCTTTTATTAAGGTTATCTGTGTATGCGTTTAATCAGATGTCCAATGATTTAGAGCGTTGCCACATACAATATGAGTACGTATTCACGTATTCAGGTGTGTGATGGGTATTGTAGTTCCCTGGCCTGAAGATCTACATAGATTGAATGAGGTATTAGTTAAACGTATTAAATTTAACCCCTTTGTAAAACAAAAACATATAATACATATAACAACAATAAAATAACTGTTAACACATATTTAGACCAAACGACTATATTCAACAATAATAATACGATATACATGTGTTAAAACAGGCTAAAATAGGGTTGGCTATGCTGTTATGGAGCAACCGTTGTTATGTTATCTTGTGAAGTGTTAGGATTCATGTGTCCTGAAACCAAATATTTGTCTTATCTTTAGAAAAATACAATCTTGCCATGCTGCTGCGGTATGAATATCCAGTCTGTCTTCATCATGAAATGATGAACCCATCATCAGACCCCCCATTCTGGAGATTGTTTGTATGTTTGTTTATTTTTACACACATATTTCACCATAAACTAGGTAAGCAGGGCATTGTAATAATATGGTATGTGATAAGTCGGTCAATAATATGTGATAAGTCGGTCAATCGTGCATCCAGAGTTTATCTTACTGCATCTCTATAATAAATTTCTGCAATGGCTATACTTGTTACGGTGCTTTCAAGTCGGGGGTCTGGGTTGTTTTATGAACAAACCCTTGTTTGTGGACATTGTCCGCATTTTTAAAGTTAAAGAGGTTAATGAACTCTTTCACCATCTATTATTGTTAGAATGCATAATCAGCGTTAGGGTCAACTAGTTACATATAGCTAAATTATATCATTTGATTACAAAAATAAATGTAATCTGTTACAGTCACTGAGAAAAAAATAATTAAATTGCGGTTAATTATGAAAATGTTACATCTGAATATTTTTTTGAATTGATATATTTCATAAACCACCTTAACTACTCTAAAATATGAGTCAGATGTTTCAGGAGTTAAACCTCCCCAAAACGTAAAATAATTCCACCAAGTTCTCAGCTACAGCTAAACGTTAAAAGAAAAACTTAAGGTCCTTGTTGGCAGTTTTGTGAGGTGTGTGTGTGTGTGTGTGTGTGTGAAAACCACGTGGTTTGAAAGAAAAATGTTTTAGCTTATTTATGTGATTTTACTACAAACTATAAGCATTCTAACTAAGTAACACAATATGTTTTTTTTTTTTTTCAACCAAACCGGTTGTTCGCAGTTTAAAAAAAGTCATAAGAATGTTTATTGTTATTAAAAGAAAGTAAGTTATGATATATAAATAAGTCATTTTTATTGTTTAACATCAACCACAATGCATTTATGAGATTATGTATTTATTATTTTTCATGTATGCAACAGTTAGCGTACACACATTCAAGAGAAATGCATAAACTCAATTGTTTTAAACAATCAGACAACTGAACCGCTTCAGACTCAGATCCCTTCATCTTCTCCTAGTGCTATTGTTTCAGCTTCTGGAAGACTGACACATCAACATACACATATATCACTTCACAACTGACAGAAGAGCTACTGGAAATACCTGCACATTAATATGAGAAGAAATGAGTGAAGATCCTAACATGAATAGATGTGAAGAGTGTGTGTAGTTCAGATTAATGTTCATTTCTATTCTTCTTTGATTGCAGCATGACGGTTTGAGTGAAGAAGTCTTCATCAGTGGATGAGAACAAGTGTGTGTTCATCAGTCTCTGTGACAGCAGAACACCATTCACACATTACTGAGGATTTATGATCAAACTGAGACACTTATTAACAACAGTTTGACATCAGAGTTATCCAACAAGCTTTTAGCAAGATATCTACACTAGTAACATCTGAAGAAGATATTGTGTTGTAAAAAGCAGGATCTAATGGTATAATTGTCAGGCTTTAAAGCTGACAGAGGTATGTTGAGGTGTAAGACAGACAGAAAGTGTGGATGTAGAAACACTGCTTGTGAACAGCACATGCACACCTGAGGTACGGCCCTATAGTAAGAGCCTTCAACTCTTTTAATGAAAGAGCAATTCTGGATCTTCAGAGAAAGTCTGGAAACCCTAATAAAGTCCCATCATTATTAAATCACTGACTCACTGAGAACAACCCATTACTAAACCAACGCTGACAAAATAAAGACTTATTTCAACACTAATATTGGCTTTATTCCAGATCAGAAAACTGCGTTTCTGTGTAAGACTCCAGGAGCAAGAACTTGTAGGTCAAATTTAGAAAGTTTGATTGGAAGTTTTTCAGTTTTATAATTACACATCAAGAGAAATTATAAGACGCCCAATTTAGAGAAAATAAACCTAGGAATTTTATTCAGACAGATGAAGAATTGTGAAGATATTGTCTTAACCAATTTATTTTAAAGTGACTGTTTAGAGCTAAACTCAATTCAGTTTAGACCGTCTTGGTGGTATGAGTTTAGAAAGACTGATGTTTTAATAAAATGAATGTTATTTCTCCACAGAATGTAGTTTCCAGGTGTGTTTGTGAACAGAGATGGACTGAGCAGACGATAATCGAGAGATATCTTCAGCTTTAGTGAACACAACTCTGTCTTTGAGTCAGAAATCTCTCTGAAACCAATGATTCAACACCACGAGTGTCTTTTAATAATCTGAAGAAACATATACGAGTGACAGCATGAATCCTATTGTTAACACTATTTTACAGTTAAACATTCATCTTATATTTCTGTTGGGTCTTAAAAGATAACTACATTATAAATTAAATACAAAGCTAAAACAAAATAATAAATAAAATCTTCAGCAATAGAAGGTTTTTATTTAGTTAAACTATATTTTTGACTTAATTCAGAATGATCTGATTTCTCAAAGCACATAATGCCATGCACTACACATTACACAACACAAACAGGATTGTCTAAAAATGTTACAGAATCAATCAAGAGTTATTGCAGGGAAGACACACATTTAACAATAATCACAAATGAAGCGAGTTAAACCGAACTAAATGAGGTTGAACCTAAAATAAATCAAGACTCTTTAAAGCTGCAGTTAATCCTGAGTTAATGTTTGTTCAGACGCTCATGAATGAAAATGTCCAGATCTTCTTAAATGTGCAGTGAAAGCTGAAAGACTCTCATCATTAGTTTCTGCTGTGAAAGCTGCTGAAGGGCTTCTTTCTGACACCACGGCTCTTCTACTGAACCTCTGGACAGATGCTGAAGCACTGGATCTCATCTCTTTCTGTTTGTTGGTTTGGTGTATTTTACTTTAATATGACACATCTGGCTCAGAAACTGAAAGGATTGTGTTTGTCTGAAGGAGTTAACGCAGGTTTCACAGATAGTGGTGTGCTGCTGAGGATCAAGACAGAGCTTGTTTTTCTCCTCACCGAACCTCCTTGCTTTCTCCATTTGTGTTCAGATGTCTTCTTTTAGGGTCACTGGTTCAGCTGAGGATGTGCAGTAACTTACAGACCTGATGTGCTCACACTGAGAAGATACGATCACACTCCTCTGTGCAGCGTTCATGTTTACTTGGCATTGGTTTGATTCACACTTCATGTTTTCTGCTCTCCCCATGTATTGAACTGAATATGAAGAGCAATACTGTGACACTTCAACATTTAGCACAGCATATATTCCACTTGTTCTGTCCATACACTGCTTGCTAGATGAGATCTGACATTAATGTCCTGACTCGGTGTGTGTGTGTGTGTGTGTGTGTGTGTGTGTGTGATTACGCTCGATGTGTTTCTCTAGACAGTTTCAGAGGACTTGAATTGTGCCGAGTGTAACACCAAACCAACATAAACAGAGCTCTGCGCTGCGTTTGCTGAAAGGGTTAATAGGATGTGTGAGACTCACATGAATTGTGTTCTGTTCTCAGTAATCCTCGCTTGGTTTAAACCCTGTGTGTGAAACCAGGCTGGACAATATCACAAGAGTTGATCAAGAACATCTCCAAAATAAATGAAGAAGCGTTTCTGTTTGTAGATCACAAAATGTAGAAAGTGTCTCAACATCACAGTCAAATCTGTTTACAAGGAAAAAGTGACTGGGCTAATATTTCTAAATGAGTTTGAAAGACATTTCTTCTCCTTTATTTGTGCTGAAATCTTTGTGAGGAGCTCATTTCCAGATTTGATCCATATCAAAGCATCAACACAGTTCTTCCAGAAAGTTGGAGACAACATCCGTCTGAAAAAGAGCTGAAGCTGTGGATGATTGTGTTGAACAGAGGAAGAAGAGAACAAACTGGAGCCACAGCAGTGTCAGCAGGATCCAAGCACTGCAGAGAAGATTGGGACATGTGTTTTTACACCATCCACAACTACAGCATATTCTTTAGGACATTTAGACAACTATTCACAACAAGTTAACACAACACCTTCTTGCTCAAAAGGTGCCTCACCAAAACCAGATTTTCATTCAGATTTAGATACAATATGCTTATTATTCCATATAAAACATCTGTTCGCTGAGAAATTATGTTTCTAAATTAAACTCCAGGAGAGAAGCGTTTGTTTGTGAAAACTGGAAAACTTTATCAGAAGTTTAGAAATGTTGTAGTTACAAAACAGAAGAAAATGAAGACGTCCAACCTGAGCAGAAATACAATGAGGAATAATCTTCATAAACTAGTTGTTATTCTGTTTTAATCGTTCGATCCAGTTTACTTTAAAAGTATTATTAAGAGAGCTAAAGTCCAAGAAGTTCAATCCTCCATTTCCAGTTGATTTCTTCATATAATGGGTTTTATTTCTCCATAAAAGACTGAAAAGCATATTGTCAGCAGTCTTGTAAATACTATTGTTGACTGCTGGAGAAAGAGCTGTATATGTGAGTCTTGAGATGTCCTCAAAGAGAAGTCTCTTAGTAAACACTGATTCAATTTGTTCTTCATCTTATCAATAACAGAGCAAATATTGAGCTCACATCTTCTCTCTTCATCCTTTACAATCTTTAGACCTAAATATGAGATTTCAGTTTTTATAGGGACACCACAGATAGATGGTGAATCACACAGCTTAAGAGACATTAATTCACACTTATTAATATTGAAATGAAGAGCTGAAGCTTTAGAGGAGATCTGAATAATATGAAGAACATCCATTAAACAGAGAGTGGTGTGATGTGTTGATTGGCTGATGGTGATGATGTCATCTCAGCTGTGATTCCTCTTAAAATACTCCACAGGATCCTGAACGTCACTTAAGAAGAGCATAAAGAGTGTATTATGACAAGATTATCAAACTGTTGTGTATGTTGGCAGAATGAATGATACACACAGCAGACAATCGAGTCGTGTTAACTCACATTGTTTTTACTCTGAACTGTTAACTTCAATACGTCACTTTATGAGTCACCACTAGAGGGCAGGCTTATCACAGAATGCTGATACCCAATAGTACATACATTACACTTTCCTCCCCCCCTAGATTAATCAACCTAAGAAACAAGAAATACATAACTATAAACTTACTGCATAACATTTACAATTAACCTGAACAATGTTGCCAACTAAAACACAACTACAAATCAAGCCTTTGGGGAGGTTTCCTACATCTCTCAGGATAACGTCTCTGTGAACCTGGGTGCTGTTCAGGTGTAACTGGAATCGTCCCATCTGGTTCATCATTTTGTGGTTCAGAATCGTTCGTGTTAACTGAGGTAAGAGGGGCAGTCTCAACAGCATCATTGACCTTGTCATTTACATCAGGGACATTGTCAGGTGAATCAGAAACAGGTAACAGCGAGGATTTTGTCTGCCGATCCACCAGCTGATCTGCATGCCGTCTCCATGTGTTGTCTCCAACCTTTACTGTGTACATCAAGGGTCCAGTTCTAGTGGTGATGGTACCTGGCTGCCACTTTTCCAGTCTGTAGTCACGTGCTAAGACTTCTTGTCCTACTTGGAAGTTTCTTGTTTGTCTATTGTTCATGTGCACAAATTGTTTGTTTTCTACATCTCGTCGAACATCAGGTTTGATGAGATCCAAACGAGATCTTAAATTCCTCTTCAGGAACATCATCGCTGGTGTTTGACCAGTCGTGGGTTGAGTGGCATTTCTGTACATGAAAAGGAAGTTGTCTATTTTGTGTTGGAGCGAGATAGTGTCATTATCCATTGCTTTTATTGCTTTCTTGAAGGTTTGTACAAACCTTTCTGCCCAGCCATTAGTGGCAGGATGGTATGGTGCGGAAGTAATGTGCTTCAGCTTCATGAATTTCTGAAACTCGTCTGAGACAAACTGTCGTCCATTATCCGTGCATATCTGTTCTGGCAGCCCATTTCTGGAGAATATTGTTCTTAGCACAGAAACAGTCTTTTCGGATGTGGTTGTCTTCATTAGAACAACTTCAGGCCACTTAGAATGCGCGTCCACGGCGATCAAGAACATTGAGTCCTTGAATGGTCCAGCAAAGTCGACATGCACTCTTTGCCACGGTGTTGACGGCCATTCCCAGGGATGCAAGGGAGCTAATGGTGGAGAGTTCTGTGTCTTTTGACATCCTTGCAAAGCCTTTGCCAGATCCTCAATCTGTTTGTCGATTCCCGGCCACCACATGTAACTGCGGGCAAGGTTTTTCATTTTTACAGTGCCCAAATGTCCTTCATGCAGTGTGTCCAGCATCTTACTGCGCAATTTGGAGGGAATGACGACTCGTAAGCCACACATTAGAGTTCCTTGACACACAGAAAGCTGTTCTCTCCTCGCTGCGAATGCTGGATATAGGGAGTTCCCTTTTGTCGGCCACCCATGTACAGTGATATCATAGACCTTAGACAATGTTGGGTCATTGCGGGTTTCTCTCTGAATAGTGGCATTTGTCACAGGAAACTGACTCACAATTGAGGTTTGAAACACGTCAGCTGGATCCATCGCTTTTGACTCTTCTGTCAACTTTAGTGGAAGACGTGACAAGCCATTAGCATTACCGTGTAGTTTGGTGCCTTTGTACTCGATATCATATTGGTGAGCACCCAAAAAGAGTGACCAACGCTGCAGCCGTGCTGAGGCCATCGCTGAGACACCCTTCCGAACATTGAAGATCGAGACCAAGGGCTGATGATCTGTGATCAGGGTAAACCTTTGACCATACAGATAATGGTGGAATTTTTTTACACCCCACACGAGACTAAGTGCTTCACGGTCTATTTGTGCATAGTTACGTTCTGCTGTCGTTAGTGATCTAGATGCGAAGGCTATCGGTTTTTCAGTGCCATCTGGAAACTTGTGTGACAGCACTGCGCCAATTCCATATGGTGATGCATCGCACGCCAGTCTGATAGGCATAGATGGGTTGAAGTGTGTCAGCACTACATCAGAAGTTATGAGCCTTTTGGTCTCTTGGAAAGCTTGTTCACAGCTGTCCAACCATTTCCACTGTGTCTTTGTTTGCAACAATGCATTCAAAGGATGTAGTACAGTGGAGAGGTTTGGAAGAAATTTGTGGTAATAGTTCACAAGTCCGAGATATGATCGCAGTTGAGACACATTTTGTGGGTGTGGCACCTTTAGCACAGCTTCAATTTTGTCTTGTGACTTGTGTAGACCATCTTTGTCTATCACATGACCACAGTAAGAAATCTGAGACTTAAAGAACTCACATTTTTCTTTGTTGGCTCTTAGTCCATACTCACACAATCTCATCAGCACCCATTGCAAGTTTTGGAGGTGATCTGAATCATCCTTCCCCGTTACAATGATATCATCCAGGTAACACTGTGTTCCCGGGATACCCTGCAACACCTGGTCCATCGCTCTCTGCCACAAAGCAGGGGCTGAGGCAATTCCAAAAACAAGACGGTTGTACTGATAGAGCCCTTTATGTGTGTTGATGGTCAAGAATTTCTTGGATTTCTCATCCATCTCCATTTGGAGGTAAGCTTGGGCTAGGTCAATTTTTGAGAAGTGTTCTCCACCAGACAAGGATGCAAAAATGTCTTCAATGCGTGGCAGGGGATACTGTACTGCATGAAGCGCTGGATTAATGGTCACTTTAAAATCCCCGCAAATACGCACATCTCCTGCTTTCCCTTTTTTGATCACTGGGACTATGGGTGTTGCCCATTCGCTCCATTCAACCCTTGTCAGAATTCCCATTTTTTCAAAATTTTCCAGCTCTGCCTCAACCTTGGGACGAATTGCGTACGGGACTGGGCGAGCTTTAAAGAATTTTGGAGAAGTGTTTTCTTCCAACTCCAGATTTGCTTTTATTCCCTTAAGTGTTCCTATTCCTTTCTGAAACACAGGTTCTGCATTTTCTAAAATTTGCACTAGGGTCTTTTGTGTCTCTTTGTTATTGACTTGCTGGGACACATCCAGGTTTTTTATTGTGTGCCAGTCCACAGGTATTTTCCTCAGCCACTCACGTCCGAACAATGCAGGCCCTCCATTTTCCAACACATACAAGTTCAGTTGCTGCTGATTTTCTTTGTACTTCACAATTACTGGTAATTTCCCTTTCGGAGACACTTTTTCACCAGTATAGGTCTTTAATATCACTGATGTGCTTTGCAGTGGTATTTTTGAGAACAGTCGCTGGTAATCAGCTGCTGAGATGACTGATAAGGCCGATCCAGTGTCTAACTCCATTTTTAGTTTGACTCCTGACACTTCTGGTGTAAGCCAAATAACTCTTCGATCAGTCTCCTTAATACTGTACAGTTCCAAACATGAAAGATCATCTGTACCTGAACTTGTGTTTGTTTCATTTTCAGTAACTTGATGTACAGTGGCGGATTTACGTTTCACTTTGTGTGTTCTGTCTTTTTGTATCCTCTGTCTGCCCATTTTGCATACACGTTCGATGTGCCCATTTTTATGGCATTTTCTGCACTCTTTATCTTTGAACCAGCAGTCATTCGCATCATGAGACATTTTTCCGCAGCGATAACATTTCTGTTTTCTTTCCAATTTCAGTGACAGCTTATTTGTTGCACATTCCATTGTTTTTTGTTGCAATTCCAATGCATCTTTTGCTGCAGTCTCCATGGATATTGCTATGTTCAGTGCACGATCGAGTGTCAAGTCTTTTTCTGTCAACAGTCTTTTTTGTGTGCTTTCATTGTGCATTCCACACACAAGCCTGTCTCTTAATGCATCTGCCAGTCCAGCTCCAAATTGACAATGTTCTGACAATCGGCGTAGCTCAGCTATATATTCAGGAATGCTTTCTCCTTTTGCTTGGTTACGCTTATGGAATCTGAATCTTTCCGCAATTAATAGGGGTTTGGGGTTTAAATGTTCATTTAGAATGTCCACTATTTGCTGAAATGTTTTATCCGCTGGCTTTTCAGGGGTTAACAAACTACGGAGCAGTCCATACGTCTTTGCTCCCATCACGCTCAGCAAAACAGCCACCTTCTTATCATCTGCAACATCATTAGCCTCACAGTATAATTCCACTCTTTCCACATAAGTTCCCCAATCTTCAGCATTACTATCAAAAGCGGTGATTGTTCCAATCATTGACATTTTTGCTCGTTTGCAGTTTAGCTTTACACTTTAATTGGCTTCTCTTTCTTTCATGTGACTCACGCTGTCTTTTCACAATCTCTTCCTGTTACATGTCCATTAAAGTCTTGTTGACGCATCTGTAGTTGTTGACCAGACCTCGTCGCCAATTTTGTTGTGTATGTTGGCAGAATGAATGATACACACAGCAGACAATCGAGTCGTGTTAACTCACATTGTTTTTACTCTGAACTGTTAACTTCAATACGTCACTTTATGAGTCACCACTAGAGGGCAGGCTTATCACAGAATGCTGATACCCAATAGTACATACATTACACAAACTTTTACAAAATCTAATTACAATGAACATATAAAAAACACAATGTAAGTTGCTTTAGATTAAAGTGTTTTAAAATGTTCATGTAAGTGCAATCACCAAGCGAGGAGTAACGCACACCTGATAAATGAAAACACCTTTTTAGTGTAAGTCTAGTATGATCCCCACAGGGGCTGATCAGCACAACGCAGGAGAAGTTGTAGTCGTGATCGGTAAGAGCCTCGAAGTGCAAGTATGCATGGAGCTCTGTGTTTCCTAATGGAAACTTTACACCTGTAGTGTTGAGAAGGGTATTCCTGCACAACCGGAGGCTGCAGTTTCAGGACCGCAGTTTTAGGACCCTAGGTTTTTTGTGACAGCGCCACCTACCGTACTGGATCAATACTAATTAAAGATGGACGACGTGTGGACAGCAATCAGACGGTGAGTACCGATATTTAATTAATTTTTATTTTATAACGTTTAAACGGTGCGAAGTTTACATAGTGAGAACTGCTAATTATGAATTAATTCCCACCAAATTAAGAATTTGTGAGCTTTTTTTATTAATTACTACGACGTTAATTTGTGGCCATGATTTCATAAATCCTTGTTGAGTTTTAACGACGGAGTATTATAAGTGAATGTAGCCTGCACATTAATTAAACTTACCAGATGAGAAGAGCATGGTTGTTGTAAGGTTTGTAAGATTTACCTGCAGCTTAATGTATTAGTGTGAATACTGGCTTAATAGTCATCGTTTTACCATATTTATGTATAAAAAAAACTTTCATAATTTAATTGCACTGACTGCCTAGTTGCAGTATGTGTTAGCCTGTTGTTTTGGTATTGTTTTGCAATGATGAATGAGGCTTTTGGCAGTTTTAATAGCTTGTTAGAATTTGGCCTAATCTGCAGGTCTACTCCACATACAGTCCATTGATATCATGTGTTCCTGTCATGTTCTGCATTGCCAATATGAAGTGATTTTATGAATTTGGTTAGGCTCATTGTAGGACAGATGATTAAAAAGGCATTAGTGATATTTTCATGATCTCAAAATATTCTAAAAAGTACACTCTCTCTTCTTCAAGATGCATATAACAATCCAAAAAGGAAAATCCCTGCCCGAATTAAAGCGATGCACCACATGCTGCAAGGACTTTCATTGCCCGTTCTGTAGTTCAGCTTTATTCCAGCCATCAAAGTTGAGCAAGATCAGAACCCATTTAGAGAGCCATTTCAATCGTGCAGTTATCCATGAAGGTAAAATTGTCAAACATTCTCTCAGGAAATGCAGTTGGAGTTAAAATGTGCATTAAAAGTAAAATGTATTTTATGATCAGTTCCATTTGGGCAGTGAATCAAAGCTCTCTTATTTGTTTTTGAAAACCAAACACCTAATTCAAATTTTGGGTATACATAATTTACAAATTGAAATATATGATCTATTCTATGTTCTTGTTACACCATTATAGGCTACACCATTCACAGATGTGGGTTACATTGCTGACCACAGTTGCATTACCACTGTATCCACTGCCAGTCGATGCTGTTACGTAAATCTGATTTCATTAAAAGAATGAAATTGAATTGAAGCACCCTGACATAACCAGCACAATCCCAGCTCCGACATTGACAACCATCCCATCTCCAAAAAAGATCAAGTTGGCAGTTCCAACAACAGCATCCAACACCATCCCAGATCCAACTACAAAAACCACCACCATGCTAGATCCAGCAATTACAACCACCACCACTCTGCCATCAACTCCAAGTGAACAGATGCAAAGGGTCTGTGTGAAGACAAAACTAAAGAAAAAGTGTCCCATATGCCACCATCTCATGCACAAGACAAATTTATAGAAGCACATAGAAAGGAAGCACACAAGAAAACGAAAGGACATCACAGCAACCTCCCACCTTCAGAATGAATGTATCGTTCTGGAGAATGGAATTTATACCGTCCACAAATCATTTCATGGTACCAGTATACCTCTGCATGTTCAAAATAAGATATGGGGGGAAAATCAACATGTTTTCTGTGAATCCACTGAGTGCCAGGTGAACATGGAGTTGGCATGGAGGAGTGGATTGAAAGCATATCAGTGCATACACTTTCAATCAATATCATACTGTTCATCCTATGCTTCTTTTCCTGTACTGAGTGAAGATACACTTACTGAAATGGTGAAGAGCAAGTGGTTTGGTGAGGATAAAAAGAAGGTTTGCCTTGATCTGCAAAACCTTGCCAACAGCAACCATGTACCTTTTTCTGTGTACTGCAAAATTGGAATGCCTCAGTCAGTGAAATACATCTCCATTTATGAGCCTACAGTGTCATATTACAGTCGATTGGGAAGGGTCATTGTGTCGTATGACACAAAAAAAAATTCATGGCACTGTCCTTGTCATCGGATAAAGAGATCATGCATACACAAATATATAGGAAAATGGCACTTATTTCAGACACACCGTGAACTTTTCAGAAAAGTGCGGAGCACTGAGGAAGTGGAAGTCCTAACATCAGCAGGTGATGAAAACAGAGATGATGAGGCTGATCTGGGTGACATAACGTATCCACCAAAAGATGACCAATTGAAAGTCATGGTCCAGTATATTCTGAAGAACAAAAAGTAACCTGTTATACTTCCTGAACATTTTCGGCTTCCATCAGTGGAAAAGGAATACCCAAGGCATCTAATTTCAGAGGAGATGATGTGCCAGCACTGCCCTGGCAATGTACCCCTGAGTGAGCCAGTCCTTATTACACAAAAGGCGAAAATCCTCACCAGCTCACGTATTGTTCAAGGTAATTCCATTATGTATATTCATTATTATTATTAAAATGTAAATCTGCTATGGGAGTTGTGGGATACTTTAAAAAATCGTTGAATGTTTTGGAAACTGTGATTTTTGTTGAATCTTTGAATTTCCAGATGTTTCTACCTACTGTAAGTCTTGTCATCAGTGTGGAGCCTACTTTCGCTACCAGGAGTGGAAAGATGGCATACACAATTTTAATGATCGGATACTCCTTGACCTCCCTTTATGCATAACTATTAGGAATATGCTACAGGTATTTTTTTTTTATCTTAATTGAAGTATAGTCTGTAATTTTGTCCTTTTGTGGGGGGAAATGTACAGTTAAAATGTATGGTATAATTTGTTTTTTCATTATTATGTTTCTTTCTTAGGTCCATACTGCTGTCTGCAGAGTGGTGGAGTATTTGGAAAGGACTACCGGTGTGCAGTTTCCCTCAGCTGATACGATTATGCAAGGATATCTTCACTTTGAAGCTCTTACAGAACATGACTACGAGTATTCCTTTGTGAACTGTGGGGACCATCCACCAGTTGTCATCATGGACCTACATAAGAAGGGGGCCTTCCATTTGTCAGGTAAACATGCTTTCATTGAAAAGTGTTATCTTCTAGTATTAATTTTCGCCCAAATACACCCAGAGTTTCAAACAGCTTTTAATTCCTATACACATTTGACTTCTGTGTAATGTTTTTACATTATTTCTTTAGTAAGTGACCTTTCACCACCCCCAGAAGACTTCAACGGAGAGGTTGATATGCATTCTTTTTGGGAGGCACTTTCATTGGAGAGGATTGGTCGAGGTCGAGGATTTGTAACAAGTAATTCAAGCAAGCAAACAATTTCTAAATATGTTAGCCTTTTTTTTAATGACTGCTAAATTGTGTGGCAAACAAACATGGACATAGATGCATAACATGTTTACATTTATCACTATGTAGATATTAAACTATTTTAACAATTATTTGTTGTTTGATGTGATATTTTCAAAGGTCAACAAAAAAAAACTTTTACAGTCCCACCAAGTTACAACTTTTGGGCACCATGTATAGGTCCAAAAACATGTAGATCAAACCATGTCCTTAATACGGAATATCAAAAAGTCCGTCCTCCAAAACCGACCGAGGTCTCTGAAATGACAGTAACAGAGGACCGCCTAAGAGAGGACCTGTTAGAAAACACATCAGCATTCTTTAAAATCTTTTGTGTTCACTGTGTTAATTAACTCTGAATTATGTTTAACTGCTAAAAACATGAAGATTGACTATACCAACCTGTTTAAATGTACATTCATAACTGGAATGACATGTGCATATTTACACTAAACTTAGTTTTATTTAACAGGAACACTGAAAACATGAACGGTTTCCAAGATTTACAGAACTTTGTGTGTTTATTACAGCGGGGTAGACGTCTTTTGGATCCAATCCTGGGAATGACCTTCAAGAAACAAATAACAGAAAAATGAGTTAAAAGGAAAATTGTAGAGCAATTGTGTGTTTATCAGAAACTCAGTAGACCTCACAATTTCTCTGACTATTACTGTGACAGAGTGCTTATTGAACTCTAATGTAAGTCACTTTGGATAAAAGCGTCTGAGAAGGGAATGAATGTGCAAACAGAAGTCTGAATGTTGTTAGTCATGTGTGTAAACTGAGTCCTGGCCATGTCTTGTTCACAGGTGGACACTGTCGCGAGCGCTGGCCCTGACTCCTGCTGGTTTTACTTTTTTTACTAGCGTTTTTATCATTTATCAATGTGCATTTTTTTTTTTTTTTTCGTTTTATTTGGACCAAATCTGATTGAATAGAAATGAGAGTTTAAATGTGCTCTTCACTGACTCTGAGCTGTTTGAGTCTCGTTTAGGAAACTGTCTTAGACGTTCACACAGAAAGATTGAATCCTGACATCAGTTTGAGTTCATATGATGATATTTTGATTGGTATTGAGACTATAAATGTTTTATTATCAGGATTTTATAAAGGTTATAAATGATGTTTGGGTGCAGAATGTAATTTCTGGAGGAACGAGAAGATGTCATCACAGTGACATAAGATGAGTCCCAGATGTGATTTCTAGTGAGTTCTGCTGGAAACATGAGACGCTGACGACAGCTGCTCGTCAAAACTGTGTAAATGACTCTCTGAACTGTGGATTTACACAAACTGAGGAAGTCCAGAACTGTTAGTTTGTGTCCCGCTCTCTTCTACACCTGCTGCTGTGTTTGTGTTCATATTATTATTAATCTAATAATACCATATACAAGGAATCAACACATAGAGATCCATCTTGAACAAAACTAAATCACAGTGTCCATTAATGTGCAAAAGTGTCAGAAGAGAGATGATGGATACAGACAAACAGTAGAAAATATTACAATATTCAAGTCAATCAAAAAACAGAAGATATTTACTAGATTGGGTTTGGACATATGTATGGACTACACAATTAAATACTCCGATTGTTATGAATAAAATAAGCACAGATACATTTGAGATATATAACTGTAAAGAAATGTAAATGAACTGTATATGAACTAGATGAGTAGAGTTACTGAGGAAGATGGCGCCGGTGTTCATGTCATGCCGTCTACCTGTTGTGTTTGTCTTTGTTTTGTTCTTGTTATTGATAACCTGTACGAGAGGCATTGAGCTGCGGAATCTTCACTCCGTCTGCATCGAGCGGCAAATGACCAAAGAAAATGCCACAATGCAAATGGCTTTGATCTGTGGGAAACAAAATTTTATACTTAACGATTTTATCATGAGCAATAAATTGGATTTCCTTTTTTTGTCGGAAACATGGTTAAAGGTAGGAGATATTACTCCGTTGGCTGACCTTTTATCATTGGGTTACTCCTCTTATAATTATAATTCTCCTAGGTGAACTGGTGGGGGCCTTATGTCTATTTTTAAGGATGATATTAAATGCCGGACGATCTCTACTGAAATGTATAATAGCTTTAAGCTATATAAACGTTTCAGGTAATGTTGACTAATCCTGTGCTAGTGGCTCTTGTGTATCGTCCTCCAAAGCCAAATAAGGATTTTATGAATTAATTTTCTGATTTTGTGAGTAGGCTGATTACACAGATATTTTTTTAATTATTGGGGACTTTAATGTACACCTGTGCTGTGGGCAGGATGTGGTTTCAGGAGAGTTTGTAAATATGATTGACTCTTTTGATCTGATACAGTGGGTCAAAGGGCCAACTCATAAGTTGGGCCACACATTGGATCTTGTTTTATCTTTTAACCTGCACATTCGGGACATTATGATTGATGAGGTAATGTTTTCGGACCATAAACCAGTGTTGTTCACTGTATGTTTTTATAAGAATATGAGAAAGTCACTGCCAGAAAAAAATATGGTCTCGGAAAATCAGTTCCTCAACTGGTGCTGAGTTCTCTGCTCTGTACAAAGACTATGGTGATTCTATTTTATCTGAAACGGCTTTGATGAATTTAAGTGTTAATGAGTCTTTGGAACTGTTTAATTCTGTTTGTGCTGACATTTTAGATAATGTTGCTCCTCTCAAAGCAAAAAGGGGTAAAATTAAACATTTTCCATGGGTTAACGAAGAGGAGGTGGAAAAAACATAAACTGCAGGTCTATTATGAGATATTCAGAGAATCATTACAGACATTTCAGAAGGCCTCTAGAGATGCTAAACATAAGTATTACTCGAATGTTATCACGCAACATGTGAATGAACCTAAAATTTTATTCAAGATTATAAATTCAGTTATTAACCTTAGGCAAACTAGGTATCCAGATCCCTCTATCCTGAATTGTGAAGACTTTTGGAATTTATTTAATGATAAAATTGTTGGTCTATATTCTATATTCTACAATACCGAAACTACTCTTTTGACCTCGCTGTGCCTTGTAGCACAGAATGGAGAGAATTCGATCTCATTACCCTTCCAGTTTTGGCAGATATTGTTGTTCATCTTAAGCCTTCGTCATCTAAAAATGATGTTTTGTCACCTCATCGTTTTAAGCAGATGTTTGCTAGTGTAGGGACTACGATGTTGAATCTGACTAATAAATGCCTTAGCCAGGGCACCTGTCCAGCAGTTTTTAAGCATGCTACAGTTTTGCCATTATTAAAGAGGCCTAATTTGGCCAAATAGGATCCAAATAATTTTAGACCGATCTCAAATTTAACTTTTTTAGCCAAGGTTTGAGAAAAAGTGGTATTTAAGCAGCTAAAAGCACATACCACTGTGAATTCAGTTAGCGAGCCATTTCAGTCTGGCTTTAAGTCCTGCCACAGCACTGAGACAGTGTTGGTCAAAGTGTTAAATGGCATCTTTGTTTCACTGGATAATGGCGATAATGTTATTTTAATTCTGATTGACCTTAGTGCAGCATTTGATATGGTGGACGATGAGATTTTGATCAACCGCCTAGAACACTGGGTTGGCCTAAAAGGTAATGTTCTCAAATGGTTTAAATCGCATCTCACGGATAGATTTTTTTCTGTTAATATTGGGGGCTGTAATTCTTCAAGATTACATCTTCCTTGGGGAGTCCCACAAGGTTCAATTCTTGCACCAATTCTGTTCTCCCTTTATATGCTACCTTTAGGGGCTATTTTTCCCAAATATAAAGTGTCATTCCATTGCTACGCTGATGATATGCAAATTTATTTGCCTATGAGTGAGTTAAATTCAAACTCACTTGACACTTTATTAGCATGCTTACACGATGTTAAGGATTGGATGGCTGCCAATTTTTTAAAGCTTAATGTAAATAAAACTGATGTTATTGTGTTTGGCCCTAGAAAAAATGAGGTGCTGCAGTGCTTGAATGCAACTTCTTTGACTGGTTTTGTTAAATCTAATGTAAAAAACTTGGGATTTGTTCTGGATAGTGATTTAAAGTTGGACAGACAAATTAACACTGTGGTGAGATCTTGTTTTTTTTTTAATTTACGTCTGTTAGCTAAGACTAAACCATTTCTATCTAGTTCAGATTTTGAGAGAGCAATTACGTCCATTGTCTTTTCTCGTATGGATTACTGTAATTCCCTTTATTATGGAGTTGATGTTCGAGCACTTATGCGTTTACAGGAAATCCAAAATGCTGCTGCAAAAAGTCTGCAAAGAAATATGAATCTGTGACTCCGTTATTAATTTCTTTAAAGTGGCTGCCAGTATGACTTTTATAAAATTATTATTTTTTTATAGAATTATTTATAAAATCCTTGTACTTGTCTTTAAGGCCTTGCACAATCTAGCTCCTGTGTATTTGTCCGGTTTGGTGGCAATCTACAGCCCCTCTAGATCCCTGAGATCAGAAAATCAACATCTCCTGTGCACTACCAGGACAAAATATAAACATAGAGGTGATAGAGCTTTTTCTCGAGCAGGCCCTAAATTGTGGAATGACCTCCCTCAATCTATTAGATCTCTCAAGTCTTTACACATGTTCAAAGCTGTGTTAAAACAACATCTTTTAAATTCAAATGGAGAGCACTTTTAAATGGGTTAATGTTTATGTATGTGAGGTGGATATGTCTATCTCTGTCATTTTCTTGTTATTTTTTGTTTAGTTTGTAACTGTAAAGCACTTTGGGCAACGTGAGTTGTATTAAACTGTACTATATAAATAAATAAACAAAACAAAACAAAACCAAAAAAAGTGTTGTCACACTCCAGTGCAGTAGGTGGCGCTGAACACATTTAACAGACTGAAAGTAGACAAATATGGAAGCATATGGGAGACGTGATCTGCTCGGAGTGCATTTTCAATGTGCACTTTGAATTTTGCTACATTCATTGCGGGTCATTGAATGAAAATGCAATCGTAAGTGTCTTGACTGTGAGTGTTAATGCATTTAAGAAAAATAACATTTAAATGATCATTTTGCCACAGTTTTTGCTTGAACATGTTAGACATATATAATCATTTCTGTAATACATTTTCATTTTCATTTTACAACTTATAAAGCGTTACAATTAATATTAATTTTACATATTAAAACTGGGGTAGGAAATGGCAAATGAAAATTATGTAATTTAATTTTCATTTTCATTTTTGCACCAAACGTTGCACAAATGTATTGGAAAATGTAAATGTAAATGCAGAAATGCATTGCCATTTTACATATTACATTGTCATTTTGCATATTACATCCCAAATTGAATAATGCTACCCATATGCTTCCATAGGACAAATGGGCGGGGCTTGTGTGTTGTTGTCGCCTGAGGTCTCTTGCGCATGCGCGGTCTGCATCACGAGGATACGCCTTCGTGTTGAAACCGAAAGTAGAGTCTCAATACTAACCGAGTGTAAATTCACATTTCCAAGAGTTACAAACGGGCATAAAAATCACATTACGGTAAGTTCAGTAATAAGCTTTTGATTTAATCTCATATTATTGTACAATGTGCTCGTTTTCGCGTCGCTTTCATACTAAACTCGAGCTTTAACTCGTTTTAGTGAGTTGTGACGCTTGTAAAATCAGATGATCGGAAGTTCATCTTCAGGATTATAATAATATAAAACTCTAGCGATTATTTTAGTTGAGAGAAATTTACGGATACATTACTAATTAATAAGCAAAGGTGGGAAAGAAAGTCTTGCTGTGTTTTATTATTATTTGAAATCATTCATGTGTCATGCGTCACGTGATCTCTGGAACCTGCTCTGCAGGTAGAACAGGGCTGCGTTCAGCCCCGACAAAAATGAAGGCGTGTGTGTTTATTTTTTTCTTTATTATTATTTTTTTTCTTTATTCAGTTCCATCACACAAAGACACAATGTAAATAGAGGAGCGTTGCACATCTCAAAGCATGCAAAACATAACAGCAACAACTAAAATAAAAATGTTATGCAAACATATACATATAAACAAAAGACAATAAAAATAAGAAAATAATACATAAATTAGGAAAGTTACATAGATTTGAAAAGCTTTAGTATTTGTATTGTTTTCATAAGCTTCATATTTTGTGATCTCATATTAGAAAGGGCTTCAAAAATATATTTTAAGATCAGTGTTACAGAATGTAATATATGATGGTTTCTTTTGGATTACTGTTGACTTATGAATAAAACCTTTTAATTAATAGTTTAATAACATAATATGTTTATCAGAAAAATATGGCTTCGATAACAAACCAAAGTATCTTGAGGATCTAAATGTTGGAATTAAATTTGTTTGTCATGTCTATTTTAAAGTCAACCCAAAGAGGAATAGAAAAAAGATTCAATATCTTCAACAGATACATTACAAAAGGTACATTTATCACAAACACTATGAATATATCTACTAACAACTGCATTTACAGGATAACATCTGTGAATAATTCTGTAAAGTACTTATCTTACTTTATTATAAATTTATATGATATTATTATTATTATTATTATTATTATTATTATTATTATATTTATATGATAACATCCAGATGCTGTGCCAAGATATACAGTAAGCTTTAAACCATTTTGATTTACAAGAAGGTGTAACGGGAACAGGTCAATTTAGCTCAAAGGGAATCATTTAAGATTTTAAAGGGAATTTGAACAGAATCACTGTTTCACGGCTGTTCACGGAGACGCGCCTGCGGTTCAGTGAACGAGCTGTTGAACATCAAATCTTCGCTGGATATTAATATCCAAACTATAGTGAAAACACTATCAATTAGCACAGTAACAAGATCGGCAGTTTAAGACATTAACTTGTAAGCACAAAACACGAGATACTTCTCTTTTCAATATGAATAAGGCTTTATTAGATAAATCTAAGACATATAAACTAATCTAACACATAAACGCACGCACACACACATTCACACAAGTTGCAGGAAGATCGAAAGTTAGGGAAAGATGAGTTTAAGAGAATGGAAATATGGAATCCCAAGTTTACAGCAATACGTTAAATTGTATAGACATGAACAACCATCAATCACGTAATTAGCGCTCGCATTGAGTTCCTCAATGAGGTTAAAATTATATTAGATACACCAGTAAAGGTCACAGTCTGGAGGTAAAGTTGCATCTCCTGTGAAGAAGGAGCCTCGGTGAAAGGGTTATCCCGGTGTCGTTGATTGGCTGGAAGTTCAGTCTCTGAAGTGACGTCTTTGGGAGCCCGTGCTTGGGCGTTGGCTGAAGCTGGAGTTGTGTGGCTGGTTGGAGTTCAAACGCGCAGACGAGGTCGACGTTACAAAACTTAACTCAGAACACGAAACTCTCAAACGGAAAAGAAAAGAAATAAAGTTTGACGAGACTAGGTTGTGTTCCTTCTCATCGTGGCATAGTAGCAGCAGGCGTGCAGGCTGAAACACGCTGGAACCGCGCTCAAAGAACAATGATGACTAACCGCATGGCTAGATGCTACAAGCTAAAGCTAGGTAGCAAAGCTACAAGCTAGAAGCTAAGAGCAGGCATGACTAATAGCATGACTGATAGCACAAGCAATGCTAGAACTAAAAGCAGACTAAAAGCAAAATTTCATGGGGTCCAAAAGTATTTAAACTTCCTTGTTGGCCACCCCTCAAATGTTGCCTTGACCAATCAGATATGGTCTTGGGTCTGGGGTCATAAATCATTTGTTTATCTTACCAAGCATGTGGTTCTTGCCTCACAGGGTCTAATTTTGGACATGATTCCTATAACATGCTTATGATATATTTTACAAATAAATGATTGTCAGGACAACATCAAGCAAGAAATTTCGATTACATCAATACTAGACATGACTATGTATCCTATAGTTATCAAAAGACATACACAATAAGTGATTATACATGATAGTCAAATGTGTGGGTTACACATAAATGAATATGGAGTTAAGCAATGGAACGATTCATTTATAAGTCTTTTTGAGTTCATTCTGGTCCATATATAATATATTATATATTGCCATTCTCTGGCAAAGGACTTTTCTGTGAAGACAAAGGTTTAAAGCCCTCCCCCCTTAGGAATTTCAGTCTGGTTCTGCTGGGTGGGGGAAGTCAATGCAAGTATTTAACTTGATCTCCTGGGTTTACATGTGATGTCCAGCGTTGCATTTCAATCACGAACAATACATTTGACAATCTCTTCTGCGAATTAAAATTGTAATTGTTCTATTGGTGTTAATGTTGAAAGCTGTTGTGTGAACAAGTTGGTTGGTTGGTTATCTTGCTTGGTTCTTGTGGCACTAGAACTGATTTATGACTTCCTGAGGAGTTCGGCTCTCGTTTCAATGCACACAGCTCTGATAGACTCTTTAATTTGTCTGGTTCGACTCATTTCTGCTACAAAAGACTGGAAAAGCTTTTCTAAAATCCAGAAAAAGTATTAAAGGGTCTCCATTTAATAAATTAATATACTGCACTAAATCAGTAACTAAACGAATATTAGAGGAAACGTGATGACCTTTCATTAATCCACATTGATTTTCTTTAATTATCTCATTTAATGCATTTTCCATATGTTTTGCAAAAATGTATGCCATTATTTTATAATCGTTATTTAGTAATGAGATTTTCTAATAAGAGGATATGTTTTTGACATTTATGGATCAGGTGATAACACCTTGTTTAAGTGATGTAAGGATTCTTCACACACCGCTAACAGGAATTCAGATTTATCATTTATAAAAACTATATAATATTCTGATGTAAGCCCATCATTTCCAGAGGATTTGTTGTTTTTAAGAGCTTTTATACAAAATTCAGTTTCATTTAGAGAAAGGTCTTGAGATCTCTCTGATTTCTTTCTAAAGACAATGTTTTTGGACTTTTATAATTGTTTTAAAAGAATCACATCCTCTCCTTAAGAATAAATATCTGTCTAATATTTAGAGACAAATAGGTCCTCAGTAACAGTACTGTTCATTTTTATTTTCTAATTAAGTTTATTTCTGCGTTTCTTTTCTCAAAACTAAACAAGTATTTTCTGTTTCTTTCTCCTTCTTCCATCCGTTTCCTTCCAGATCTTTCCAAGGCTTTTTCTTGATAAACACAGTCTCAGTCTTTCTGTACATTTTCTGAATCATCACTGTTGGATGATGGGTAGTTGATTGAGTTTAATTAGAAATCTCTGATTATGTCTTGAATACGTTCTTTTTTTCATGGCCAACTTTTTTCTAAATTGAATGCTAAATTCTCTTTTTTTCACAATTTTTTTGTTCCCAAACTGTGCTATATTTCTTTCTAAACTTTGTCTGTGTCCAGTATTTGTTTTTTAATGTTTGGATATGCTCCACATATTCTTGAATTAAATAATTATTTAATTTCCAATAGCTTGAATTTCTACAATTACATGGAACATCTTAAAATGTAATGTTTAAAGTTAAAACTTTGTGGGAATAGCAGGGGAAATTTTAGTCTGCAAAACATTTTGTTCTAATTCTGAGGAAAACAGGCCAAAAGTCGAAAGAAGTGAAGCTCAATAAAAAAGCTCTGGATCTGATATAGTAGTCTTTCTTGTTGTCTTCACGTGCTTTCTTCACATGTGACCACAGAAGCGATCGTTTGTCCTTTTCTTCTTTGATCAGATCCTCCACGGATTGAAGCTTGTGTTGTTTTTCGGGAATTTCCTTTTTTTGTCATTCCTCCATATGGCATCTCACATGAATCCTGCTCGACTAGAGAAACTAGGAGTAACTGATGGTGATGTATTAAACTCTGGTCTGATACTATAAAAACAGTGAAGATTTGTCAGTCAGATATCACTAGTTTATATTCTGAACAAGCACAGAATCACTACACCTGCATGATTAGAAAAATACAGTATTACTAAAAAATAAATGTGAACAGAGTCATAGCCACAAATAAATAAATAAATATTATCAGTTGGATATGTCGGCTGGTCACATTACAGCACAAAAGGGATTCATGCTTTCAAAAAACCTGGTGTCAGATTACAGCAGCATAAAACACACTCGTCTCTGAACAGAGATTCATGATTTCTGTTTTGATTCATTCTCAACAAACACATGAGCACTGAGTTCCTCCACTGATGTGGTCAAAGTGTTTCTGTTATTAGTTTTGTTTTTCATTGACAGACCTCAGATCAGTTCTTCATCATGAAGATCAGTGAGAGATCTTCATCTCCAGATCCCAGCTTTGTGTCTCTGAAGAGTGATGCATCCATGCTTGAGCCTCTTAACCTCAGTGCTGAACCAGTGACCTCTGACCTCAGAGCTGAACCAGTGACCTCTGACCTCAGTGCTGAACCAGTGACCTCTGACCTCAGTGCTGAACCAGTGACCTCTGACCCCAGGTGAGACACTGTCCTGTACTGTACACAATAGACTGACTCCTACAACATCATACATCATCTGAACTAAATGTGTTGTGTTCATTACTGTGTGAAGATGTGTATGAATAATTATATTTTAGAGTCAGCAGGAGGAAGAGTAAGAGATCTTCATCTCCAGATCCCAGCTGTGTGTCTCTGAAGAGTGATGCATCCATGCTTGAGCCTCTTACATTCAGTGCTGAACCAGTGACCTCTGACCCCAATGCTGAACCAGTGACCTCTGACCCCAGTGCTGAACCAGTGACCTCTGACCCCAGGTGAGACACTGTCCAGCTTGGTATCGTGCATTTTAAACATTTAATGTTTTTAAATTAACTTAAGAGTCCATATGTAAGACATAAAATATATGAAAAATACTAGACTGCCACCTGTAATGATTTACATTTTTATTTTGTTTATAGCTTAAATCATGTATTTATATATTTTTTAATCATTTTTTTCCTCAGCAGTGTGTATAGAGACACTCAGACCAGAGATCCTCCTCAAGCAGTGAATGATGAACTACAGAGAGTCAAAGAGCAGCACAAAACCAGCATGAAGAACAAGTATGAGAGATTATTTGAGGGACTGAAACTCCAGGAGAATGAAAGCCTCCTGAACAGCATCTACACACAGCTCTACATCATAGAGGGAGAGAGAGAAGGAGTGAATGAAGAACATGAGGTTTTACAGATGGAGAAAACAGCCAGAACACAACCCTCACAAGACACTCCAATCTACTGCAATGACATCTTTAAAGCCTCCGCTGAAGCAGGATGTGAGGAGAAAGAGCAGATCAAGACTGTTCTTACTAAAGGCATCGCTGGAATCGGAAAAACCGTCTCTGTGCAGAAGTTCATTCTGGACTGGGCCGAGGGAAAAGCCAATCAGGATGTAGATTTCATGTTTGTGCTTCCATTTCGAGAGCTGAACTTGATCCGAGATCATCAGTACAGTCTTCACAGACTTCTGCTGGACTTTCATCCTGAACTTCAAGATCTGGACTCACAGATTTATGAGGAGTGTAAAGTTGTGTTCATCTTTGATGGTCTGGATGAAAGCAGAATCACACTGATGTTTTCAGACGCTCAGAAAGTTTGTGATGTGACTGAGACTTCATCAGTGGCTGTGTTGATGTCAAAGCTGATGAAAGGAGAGCTGCTTCCCTCTGCTCTCATCTGGATCACCTCCAGACCAGCAGCAGCCAATCAGATCCCCTCCAAATACATCCACCGTCTGACAGAGATTCAGGGATTCACTGAGCCTCAGAAGGAGGAATATTTCAGGAAGAGAATCAGTGATGAGCATCAAGCCAGCAGAATCATCTCACACATCAGAAGAGCAAGAAGCCTCCACATCATGTGCCACATCCCCGTCTTCTGCTGGATCTCATCCACTGTGCTTCAGAAGCTCCTGGAAGAAGATCTGAGTGCAGAAATCCCTCAAACTCTGACTGAAATGTACATCCACTTCCTGCTGATTCAGATCAACATGAGGAAGCAGAAGTATGAAGAGAGAGATCCAGAGAAACTCCTTCCGTCCAACAGAGAAGTGATTGTGAAACTTGCTGAAGTGGCTTTCAAACAGCTGATGGAGGGCAATGTGATGTTCTATGAGGAGGACCTGATTGAGAGCAGCATAGATGTCACTGACGCCTCGGTGTATTCTGGGATTTGCACTGAGATCTTTAAGCAGAAATCTGTGATTCATCAGAGGAAAGTCTACAGCTTCATTCATCTGAGCGTTCAGGAGTTTCTTGCTGCTTTCTATCTGCTTTACTGCTATTTAAGAAAGAACCAGAAGCAACTGCATGAATTCAGATATCCACTGCTCGAATTCAGATTATCTGGATCTGAAGTCTCTCTGTATGATCTACTAAGATCAGCAGTACATAAAGCTCTCAAGAGTAAGAATGGACGTCTGGATCTGTTCCTGCGGTTCCTGCTGGGCGTCTCACTGGAGTCCAATCAGAGACTCTTACAGGATCTACTGACACACACAGAGAACAGCTCAAAGCAAATCCGCAGAACCACACGGTACATTAAAGAGAGGATCAAAGATCCAGATGATCCTAATCCTCTCTCAGCTGATCAGGCGATCAATCTGTTCCTCTGTCTGCTGGAAGTGAAAGATCAGACTCTGTCCAGAGAGATTCAGGAGTTTGTGAAATCAGACAAACACTCAGAGAAGAAACTCACTGTTGCTCACTGTTCAACAATCTCCTACATGCTTCAGATGTCAGAGGAGACACTGGATGAACTGAACCTCATGAAATACAACACACCAGCTGAGGGGAGAAGAAGACTGATACCAGCTGTGATCAACTGCAGAAAAGCTCTGTGAGTGTTTCATCATCAACTAAAGGATCATATTTAATAATGAATCTGACTCCTCTAAAATAAATGTTCCTGAATGAGAGATTTTCTCCTGAATAAAAACATGTTTGCCAACAGAATCGCAAAGTAGACGAGTGAATTACCCACTGCTTTAAAACCGATATAATTTGGACATTATTCAAGTTAAATGCACAGGCACACAAACACATTTAGTAATGATAAATCTTACTGAAAATGGCTGATTAAGCAGTTGTGTTAGGTTGTGTTCTGTATGCATTAAATTACATTTGGATGTAAATGGTCCTTTTCCTGACATGAATGTAAAACACTCAGCTGCTATGGGAGCGTCTAATGGATCATCTTTATGAGGATGTCGGGCATCCAGCTTCATCTGTCTTTAGTTTGGTCAAGTCACCTTTATTTATATAGCGCTTTAAACAAAATACATTGCGTCAAAGCAACTGAACAGATGCCATTCTTCTAATGATGTAGCAAGTACATAGGGTGTTATGTGAAGTGTTCCGGTTCCAGTTTACCTAATTAATGCAACCTAAAAATCCTTTAACGTATTTGGATATTAAAAGCATATTAGTATGTTATGTGTAAGCCAGGTTAAAGAGATGGGTCTTTAATCTAGATTTAAACTGCAAGAGTGTGTCTGCCTCCCGAAAAATGTTAGGAAGGTTATTCCAGAGTTTAGGCGACAAATAGGAAAAGGATCTGCCGCCCGCAGTTGATTTTGATATTCTAGGTATTATCAAATTGCCTGAGTTTTGAGAACATAGCGGACGTAGAAGATTAGACAGTGTTCTAGGTTATTACAAGCAGAGTTTTTAGGTCCTATAATTAACACCTTTTCAGAATTTAGCAGTAAGAAATTACTCGTCATCCAGTTTTGGATGTTTTTCAAATTGGTGTGTTTCACCGGGCCGCGAAGAAATATAGAGCTGAGAATCATCAGCATAACAGTGAAAACTAACACCATGTTTCCTGATGATATCTCCCAAGGGTAACATATAAAGCGTGAAGAGTAGCGGCCCTAGTATTGAGCCTTGAGGTATTAAACCATGCTAATGCACTTCCATTAATGCCAACAAAGTGTTTAAGTCTATGCAAAAGAATGTTGTGGTCAATTGTGTCAAACACAGCACTAAGATCCAATAAAACTAATAGAGAGATACACCCACGATCAGATAATAAGAGTAGATAATTTGTTTGGTCAGGTTCAGATTCCTCTGCAGTCATTGTATGTTGTAAAAAAAAAAAGAAAATTCCATTCATGTCATGCAACAGCAAGCATAGACTATTAACCAGCAAAAGTGCAGATTCATCACGCGCCAACTTCTTACGCAAATAAGATTGGGAAAGCCTATTAATAAGTCTGATTTTATTTATTAATGTACTTACAATAAATAACAGTAAAATATATTAAAATAACTGCATTATATGCATTACTTATATTTACTTTTGAGTTGAAAACATTATTAATTAACAAATATTTAGTAAAATCTTTCAATCTTTAGGGGAGCAATGATTGAAAATAGTAGCATATTTTGCTAATTACTTATTGCAAATATATGCAATTATATGCACCTCAGCACTGTAATACATTATAAAGCAGAATGAGTGGAGTTTAAATTGTAATTCAAATTATTAAATGGATGCCACCTTATTGGGCAAAATTTTATTAAGAATAAAGGCTTTTCTGATGTGATCTGAAATTTGAAAAGGGAGAAAGAAAGTTTACCAAAAGGCAGATTCGAAACTGAGTCAATCGTGTCAAAAGGAACAGAATGACACACGCTTCACCATCTACACTGAACTTGATGATTGGCAGCTGTCTGTTGTAATGTGATCTCTCTCCTCGTCTCCTAATTGCTCTCCGCTGCTGTTCTGCTTCAGAAGTGATCAGTCCTTTAGAAGCTTGATTCATCAAATACAGTGACAGTGACAAGCGGTTTCTGAGATCTGTAATGCTATTTTTAGCCTTTTATAGTGAATAATTAATCTGCAGTAAAGGACACACATCTCATTAGTGTCCTCATTGCAATCCATGTTGTTAAACATGTTTATTGTGTGTAATAATGTCTATTTTGCTCAGTTAATCTCTATACACTCATGCAAAACCTATACTTTAAATATTAATCCAGTCACTAACAGAGATAATAAATTAATTTCCACAGATCTGTAAGTTCATAGATGATGATTAGTAGTCAAATAAATAGTAAATGTTAATATAATTTTGAGACTCTTAATCATTTAAAAGATCTTCAGCAGCTGACAGAGAATTAAATTCATCTGTTTTATTCCATCATGCTCTCATTCAGGACTCTTTTATTTAATTAAGCTAATTTTAAAGGATTTGATTTCCACATATGTGACTCAGTGAATTCATCTCTGTCTCTTACTGTGAAGTTAAACTACATATCAAGCATTTATTCAACACGTCTCGTTTGATCTTGAATGACTGTGACCTTGATTAAAGTTAATAAAGTTAATAAAGCAAAGCAAGTTACTGTTCCTGTGAACAGCACTGACTCAAACTAATCCATCTGAAGCAGCAAATAAAGAGAAACTACAAATATTGATCACATTAACAATACAGCAGGAAGGATTTAATACAGAAACATAAAATAAAAAACTGATCAACTGTCTGAAGAGTCTCTCAAAAGTTTTATTTTTTATACCTACAGAAAACATTGCTACATTTAGCAAAATGTTAAATATTCATGAGTTGAATAAACAGTCAGGAACTCATTTGATCTCAGATATGAATCAATCTGAAGATTATAAAATTTGTTGTGATTCAGTGTTCAGATTATATCATCCTCCATTCCCTGAGGACAGAAAACTGACAACACTCTGACAATAAAGTAAATGTCTTTATTGTTTTGTTATTTCTTAAATTGTATTTAATCTCTTCTAGATTTTCTGGCTGTAATCTCACTGCTCAGTGTTGTGAGAGATTGTCTTCAGCTCTACAATCCTCAAACTGTGTCCTGAGAGAGCTGGATCTGAGGAACAATGACCTGCAGGACTCTGGTGTAAAGTTTATTTCTGATGGACTGAAGAGTCCAAACTGTCAGCTGCAGATACTGAGGTATTAAGAACATAGAAGTGTGTGTGTGTGTGTGTGTGTGTGTGTGTGTGTGTGTGTGTGTGTGTGTCTGTAGATTATCTCACTGTGTGTGTGTGTGTGTGTCTGTGTTTGTGTGTAGATAATCTGACAGTGTGTGTGTGTGTGTGTGTGTGTGTGTGTGTGTGTGTGTGTTTAAATGATCTGACTGTGTGTGTGTGTGTGTGTGTGTATATGTCTGTATTAGTGTTGCACGATATACTGATACTAAAAATGTATCGCGATACCCTGCTTTAGAAAACAGTATGGTTCCTCATGATACCGGTACTTTAAGAATGACCTTAAAGAAGAGCCGTATTTTCTGAGTTGCATCGACGTGCGGCAGAAGGACAGTGTGTGTTAGGGCTGCAACAAACGATTATTTTGATAATCAAATAATCTAACGATTATTAGAATGATTAATCGACTAATCTTTAATTATTTCACTGATCAATCAATAGAATTTGATTGATTATTCAGCTCTTGCAATTTGTTAAAATCCTGTTATACATAACAAATAAATAAAATACATACTAATCACTTCAGCTTTGGCAAATAATATTATTTAATTACAATTATTATACAATTAATGTATACAAATAAATATATTTGACACACAAAATGAGATGACATAGAAACCTTATTTACAGTTTAATTACTATATGAAATTTAACTGAACGACACGTCATTCTGCCTAACATCTCCTTTCATAAGTATATAATATGGATAAGAAACAAAATAAAGGTAAGTGATTAGATGTTTTATTTTTGGATACAAATTTTATTCACAATATACACTACCAGTCAAACATTTCTGAACAGTAACATTGTTTTTAAAGATGTTTCCTCTGCTCATCAAGCCTGCATGTATTTGATCCAAAATACAGCAAAAACAGTAATATTTTGAAAGATTTTTTACTATTTAAAATAACTTTATTTTATTTGAATATATTTTAAAATGTAATTTATTCCTGTGATTTCAAGGCTGAATGTTTTGCATCATTACTCCAGTCACATTGTGAGCGACCACTTGGCTAAAATTGTTTATAAAACGACGATAGAAATGAGCAAAACCGAGAAAGCGACACGAGAGTCAGGGACGGGCCAGTCGGCAACCACCTGGACCTTAGCTGGGTCCATACTGATCCCCTCTTCAGAGATGACCGAGCCCAGAAACGTTACCGAGGACATGTGAAAGGAGCATTTCTCAGCCTTGACAAATAGTCGATTCTTAAGCAAGCGTTGGAGGATGTGGCGAACGTGTTGTACGCGGACTTGGAGAGAAGGTGAGAAAATTAATATGTCATCGAGATGACAAAGACGAATAAATTGAGCATATCCTGAAGGACGTCATTAACAAGAGCCTGAAAAATGGCGGGGGCATTGACCAATCCAAAGGGAAGAACCTTATACTCAAAGTGTCTGAGGGACATGTTAAAGGTGGTTTTCCACTCGTCCTTCTCTCTAATACGCACAAGATGATAAGCATTATGGAGGTCGAACATGGAAAAAATCTTTGCTCCCTGCAAAATCTCAAAGGCCGAGGACATCAGTTGCAAGGGATAGCGATTCTTAACAGTAATGTCATTCAGCCCCTAATAATTTAAGGCAGGGGCGCAACGACCCGTCCTTTTTCTTGACAAAAAAAAAAAAAAACAGAGCTGGCAGGAGACGAGGACGGAACGATGGTGCCGACATTAAGGAATTCGGATAAGTAATTCTCTAACGCCTCCCGTTCAGGAGCCGAAAGGGAGTAGAGCCTTCCCCGTGGGGGCGTGGTACCCGGGAGAAGATCAATAGTGCAGTCGTATGGGTGATAGGGGAGAGACATGGGAAGAGACATGGCTCGGGAATGACTGAAAACCCCTCACATATCGTGATATTCCTCCGGTACTCCAGACAATTCCCCTGCCTCCTCCTGAAAAACAGAAAATGAAGACACAGGGCGAACAGCAGAGACTAAACACTCAACATGACATGACAACTTCCAAGACAAAATGGATCCCTTAGCCCAATCAATGTGAGGATTATGGAGCTTTAGCCAAGGATGGCCTAAAACAACAGGAGTGTAAGGAGATCGAAAAATAAAAAAAGAAATTGTCTCTCTGTGATTACCAGAAATGGTAAGAGTCAATGGAATAGTCTCCTTCTGTACTCTATGTAGGGAACTGCCATCTAGGGCGAAAAGAGGGGTGGATTCTCTTAAGTGTGTGAGTGGAATACCTTGCTCAAGCGCCCACTCCTCATCAACAAAGTTTCCCTCTGCCCCACAGCTGATGAACCGGCCCAATGAAGATGCACCAGAAGTGTTGTGCAGGAGCTTGAAGGAATGACCTTGGTGATGGCGCTCACCAGTAACCCGCTACCTACTGACGAGCGTTGGCTTTTACCAGGCACAATGAGACAAAGTGATTGGCGCTCGCACAGTACATACAGAGGCGATTCAACATCCTCTTCTTGCGCTCCTTAGGAGAGATCCAAAGAGCTCAAAGCTGCATTGGTTCGGAATCCAGAGTTGACAAGGAAAAGAGTAGAAAAGAGAGCGCCCTCCATGCAGCGAGCTCTGCGCCGTAGGTCGAATCGTCTCTCAACCCGAATAGCCAGGTCAATGAGATCGTTGAGCCAAGTGGGAATCCCATGGATGAGGACTTCGTCCCTCACCTCAGGATTGAAGCCCTCCAAAAAACGAGCGACCAAAGCAGGTTGGTTCCAGCTGCAGGTGGTAGTGAGGGTCTGGAACTCAATAGAAAAATCAGGCACGGAGCGCCTCCCCTGCCCTAGAGCGGAAAGCAGTGGAGAAGCCTCCTCACCGTAGGCTGATCAGTCAAAGACCCGGATCATCTCCTCCTTCAAAAGCGCAAAGCTGGAGATGCAATCTGTCTCCGCCTCCCAGTTAGCCATTCCCCATTCCCCATTCTCGAGCCCGGCCAGCGAGAAGGGAGAGAACATAGGCGACCTTGGCTTGCTCCTTTGCATATATCACGGGCTGTAGGGAAAACACCACCTCGCACTGGGTAAGGAAAAACTGACATTGTTTTGGCTCACCCGAATAGACTCCGACGGGACAGGAGGAACATGCGAGGTGGAAGGCTGGAGGTGCATATTGTGGACCTGGCAGGAGAGCTCGGACATCTGAGCGGCCAGCGTCTCGACGGCGTGTCTAAGCTAAAGAATAAAAATGCGCATTTGATCAGATGCAGCTACACTCACAATTTAAGATACATTATTTGAATGTTTGGAGAAAGAGATGTGTTTTTAATCTAGATTTAAACAGAGAGAGTTTGTCTGAACCCCGAACATTATCACGAAGTCTATTCCAGAGTTTGGGAGCCAAATGTGAAAAAGCTCTACCTCCTTTAGTGGACTTTGCTATCCTAGGAACTACCCAAAGTCCAGCGTTTTGTGACCTTAGGGTGCGTGATGGGTTGTAGCGTGGTAGAAGGCTAGTTAGGTATGCAGGAGCTAAACCATTTAGGGCCCTATAGGTAAGTAATGATAATTTGTAACTGATACGGAACTTAATAAGTAGCCAGTGCAGAGACTGAAAAAAAAATTGGGAAATATGATTATATTTTCTTGACCTGGTAAGGACTCTAGCTGCTGCATTTTGGACTACCTGTAGCTTGTTTATCGAAGAAGCAGGACAACCACCTAGAAGTGCATTACAATAGTCCAGTCTTGACATCATAAATGCATGAACTAGCTTTTCTGCATCAGAAACAGTGTTTCTAAGATGGAAGAATGCAGTTTTTGTAACATGGGAAATATGATTTTCAAAAGACAAGTTGCTGTCTAATATAACACCCAGATTTTTGACTGTAGAGGAAGTAACAGTACATCCATATAGTTGCAGATTGTAATCTACAAGATTATGTGTAGTGTTTTTGGTCCAATAATTAATATCTCTGTCTTATCCGAATTTAATTGGAGAAAATTATTGGTCATCCAATCTTTTACAATTTTAACACACTCTGTTAGCTTAGATAATTTAGAAGTTTCATCTGGTCTCGTTGAGATATATAGCTGAGTATCATCAGCATAACAGTGGAAGCTAATTCCGTATTTTCTAATAATATTACCAAGGGGCAACATGTATATTGAAAATAGAAGGGGACCTAGGATGGATCCTTGTGGCACTCCATATTTTACTGGTGATAAATGAGATGACTCCCCATTTAAATAAACAAAATGGTAGCAATTGGACAGGTAGGATCTAAACCATCTTAGAGCCTGTATAGGTTTGTAATCGTTCTATTGGTATGTCATGATCTATGGTGTCGAACACAGCACTAAGATCAAGTAAAACTAGAAATGAGATGCAGCTTTGATCTGACGCAAGGAGCAGGTCATTTATAATTTTAACAAGTGCAGTTTCTGTGCTATGGTGGGACCTGAAACCTGACTGAAATTCTTCATACAGATGATTTTTGTGCAAGAAGGTGCTCAATTGAGCTGACACAACTTTTTCTAAAATTTTAAACATGAATGGAAGATTTGAAATAGGCCTGTAATTTGCCAGTTCACTAGGATCTAGTTTTGGTTTCTTAATAAAAGGATTAATAACCGCCAGCTTGAATGGTTTTGGGAAGTTACCTAAAGATAACGATGAGTTAATAATATTGAGAAGCTGTTCTTCTATTACAGGTAAAAACTCTTTCAGTAATTTAGTGGGTACAGGATCTAATAAACATGTTGTTGGTTTATATACAGTGATAAGTTTATTTAGCTCTTCCTGTCCTATATTTGTAAAGCACTGCAGTTTATCTTTGGGTGCGATGAATGAAACTGAAGTGTTAGACGCTGTAGAATCTACATTCGCTATTGTATTTCTAATGTTATTTATTTTATCAGTGAAAAAAATTCATAAAGTCATTACTATTAAATGTTGGTGGAATATTGAAATCAGGTGGCATCTGGTAATTTGTTAATTTAGCCACTGTGCTAAATAAAAACCTCGGATTGTTTTGGTTATTTTATTTGAGTTTGTTTATATGCCCTGCCCTAGCAGTTTTTAGAGCCTGTCTATAGCTGGACATACTGTTTTTCCATGCAATTCTAAAAACTTCCACGTTTTCCCTCCATTTGAGTTCAAGACTACGAGTTTCTTTCTTGAGAAAGTGAGTATTACTGTTATACCAGGGCACAGTCATTTTTTCTCTAACCTTTTTCAATTTGATGGGGGCAACAGCTTCTAATGTATTAGAGAAAATAGTGCCCATGTTGTCAGTGATTTCGTCTAATTCATGTTTATTTTTGGGTACAAATAGCATTGAGATAGATCAGGCAGGTTATTTGCGAATCTTTCTTTGGTGGCTGGAACAATAGTTCTGCCCAGACGGTATCGCTGAGACATATAGTTAATATCAGTTATACGCAGCATGCACGATACAAGGAAATTGTCTGTAACATCATCTCTTTGAGATACAATATCTATAGCAGTAAGATCGATTCCATGCGATTATAATTGAATCTAGTGTATGATTAAAATGATGAGTACGCCCGGTGACATTTTGCTTGACTCCAAAGGAGTTTATTAGGTCATTAAACGCAAGTCCTAATGTATAATTTGTATTATCAACGTGAATATTAAAATCTCCCATGATTAGCACCTCATCAGCTGTAACCAAAAGGTCTGAGAGGAAATCTGCTAATTCTTTAAGGAATTCTGTATACGGCCCTGGTGGTCTATACACAGTAGCCAGAGCAAGAGATACAATAGATTTATTTTGCATGTCTGACAGAGTAACATTTAGCAGAAGTATTTCGAATAAGTTAAACCTGTATCCTTTTTTTTTCTGGGTAACATTGAGAATATCACTATATATTGTTGACCAGTCTGACGGGGCTCATGCTTATAACAGTAGTTTGGTGGAGTATACTCGTTTAGACCAAAGTAATCATTTGGTTTTAGCTTGGTTTCAGTCAAGCAGAGTACATCAAAACTATTATCTGTGATCATTTCATTTACAATAACTGCTTTGGGTGTGAGTGATCTATAATTTATGAGCCCAAACTTTAAAAGTGGTTTTTGTTAATTTACTTCACATGTTTCTGGTTTAATCACGATAAGATTTTTTTCTAGATCCTACATTAAGTTTATATTTTAAGTTATTTTAAATCGTAAAAATATTGCACAATATTACTGCTTTTGCTGTATTTTGGTTCCAATAAATGCAGGCTTGTTGAGCAGAAAAGACTTCTTTAAGAAAACATAAAAAATCTTAGCGTTACCATTCAAAAACATTTGACTGGTAGACTAATCTCTTTTAAAATACCTTACTGGGTTATGATAATGAAAACATTCCAGAGCTAGATTAAGCTTTGATCTCTGCAAACCAAACTATCACTTTAATCAAATATTTAATAATAATGTTTAATACCGTAAAGCTGCTTGATTTAAGGTATTGCATAAAAAAATACTATAGATGTGACGTGAATACTTTACTGAGCTTGTGCAAACATCCACATCAGTATAATAAGATGCATTTTTAACTGCTGCTTTCACACTGCTGTGATTTTGTTGTTGTTGTGTATTTCATTATTGAGAGGAAAGCGCGTGTCATATATTTTCTCATATCCAAACACCATTCGGTTCGGCTCGAGTGCGTTTCTCTGAAGCAGTGCTGAGCTAGCGCTGTATCTCATCTTCTCTCAAATTGAATCAAACAATTAGTTCAAATTTAATCAAACGACTACTCGACTACTCAATTTTTTATTGTTGATAATGTCGACTAATTGTTTTAGCCCTAGTGTTCAGCTCTGCTTTAGCTCCCTGCATGAACACTGGCCTTGCCAAACTATATATTCACGCTGCACAGCATTTCTTAAATAAAAAACTTGCAAGAAAGAGAAAATAAAGTGCGGGATTTGCTTGATGATAAAAATAGTTAAGCGCAATAAACCTTTGATTTTGTAATGTTGATGTATTCCTGTTGTTAACTTATTCTTTGTTAACGCTGTTAACAATAGTTTGCGCAAAATCATCCCAGTACTTTAGTCTGTCTATATACTGTATTTTCCGGACTATAAGTCGCACTTTTTTTCATAGTTTGGCTGGTCCTGCGACTTATAGTCAGGTGCTACTTATTTATCAAAATTAATTTGACATGAACAAAGAGAAATGAACCAAGAGAAAACATTACCATCTACAGCCGTGAGAGGGCGCTCTATGCTGTTTCTTGCTCCTGTAGTCTACCACTGAGGAGCAATCGCCCTCTCGCGGCTGTAGATGGTAATGTTTTCTCTTGGTTCTAAATAAATGCGACTTATATTCCAGCGCGACTTATGTTTTTTCCTCATCATGACATATTTTTGGACTGATGCAACTTATACTCAGGCGCGACTTATAGTCCGAAAAATACGGTATCTATTGTTTTCACAGTCTACAGTCATGTCCAAAAATAAAGACACCCTTGGTAAATATGATCAAAAGAGGCTGTGAAAATTCATCTGCATTGATAATCTATGGCGTTATTTCCCTGTCAAATGTCGAGAGCACATAATTGTAGTGCGAAAGTACATTAATATAATGCGCGAATCTCTCTGCTCGCGTGCGGAATATAATGTGTGAGAGCGCGAATCTCTCTGTTCGCATGTGGAATATAATGTGCGGAGCTCGAATCTCTCTGCTCGCAAGCAAATCTCTCTGCTCGCGTGCGGAATATAATGTGAGCGAGCGCGAATCTCTCTGTTTGCGCGCGGAATATAATGTGTGCGAGCGCGAATCTCTCTGTTTGCGCGCGGAATATAATGTGTGCGAGCGCGAATCTCTCTGTTCGCGCGCGGAATATAATGTGTGAGAGCGCGAATCTCTCTGTTCGCGTGCGGAATATAATGTGTGCGAGCGCGAATCTCTCTGTTCGCGTGCGGAATATAATGTGTGCGAGCGCGAATCTCTCTGTTCGCACGCGGAATATAATGTGCGGAGCTCGAATCTCTCTGCTCGCATGCGGAATATAATGTGCGGAGCTCAAATCTCTCTGCTCGCATGCAAATCTCTCTGCTCGCGTGCGGAATATAATGTGAGCGAGCGCGAATCTCTCTGTTTGCGCGCGGAATATAATGTGTGCGAGCGCGAATCTCTCTGTTTGCGCGCGGAATATAATGTGTGCGAGCGCGAATCTCTCTGTTCGCGCGCGGAATATAATGTGCGGAGCTCGAATCTCTCTGCTCGCATGCGGAATATAATGTGTGAGAGCGCGAATCTCTCTGTTCGCGTGCGGAATATAATGTGTGCGAGCGCGAATCTCTCTGTTCGCACGCGGAATATAATGTGCGGAGCTCGAATCTCTCTGCTCGCATGCGGAATATAATGTGCGGAGCTCAAATCTCTCTGCTCGCATGCAAATCTCTCTGCTCGCGTGCGGAATATAATGTGCGGAGCTCGAATCTCTCTGCTCGCACGCAAATCTCTCTGCTCGCGTGCGGAATATAATGTGCGGAGCACGAATCTCTCTGTTCGCGCGTGGAATATAATGTGCGGAGCTCTAATCTCTCTGCTCGCACACGGGAACTGGGCGCCCGTTCTCAGATACACATTGCTCTTGTAAGAATGTTCTCTGGGCTCGCTCAGAGAGTATGCCTGCACTTAAAACGTGTTCAGTGCAATCGTGAATCTCTCCTCTTCACTTAAAGTAAGTGTGTATATGCTTAGACTGTGTTCTGTGCGTTCGCGCATGGCCAATTACTCTTCTCTTCGATTTCTTTCTCTTTGCTCTTGGCATAAACGCTGTCAAAACGGCAACAACCAATCAGAAATAGGCTTCAACGACTGACCAATGAAAACGCGACATTGTACATGGAATCTTATTGGTTGATATTGAACCGCACATGGAACATTACATTTACATTTATTCATTTAGCAGACGCTTTTATCCAAAGCAACTTACAAATGAGGACAGTGGAAGCAATCAAAAACACATGATCATTTAGAAATCATTCTAATATTCTAATTTATTATGAGTGTTGGAAACAGTTCTGCTGTCTAATATATTTGATCAATAAAAGGTTAAAAAGAACTGCATTTATTTAAAAAAAATTATAAATAATTCTAATAATATATATTTTAATAATATATTTTCTTTACTATCACTTTTTATCAATTTAACACTTCCTTGCTGAATAAAAGTATAGATTTTATTTAAAAAGAAAGATTTTTTTTTTTTTTTACTGACCCCAAATTACTGACCAGTAGTGTATATTGCTATTACAAAATATTTGTATTTTAAAAACATAGCTTCTTTTTTTATTTTTTTATTTTTTTACTTTTTATTGATCAAAGTATCCTAAAAAAGTATCACATGTTCTGAAAAAATATTAAGCAGCAGAACTGTCTCCAACTTTGATAATGAATCATCAGATTAGAATGATTTCTAAAGGATCATGTGATAATGATCCTAAAAATTCAGCTTTGCATCACAGAAATGAATGATAATTTAAAGTATAATAAATTTAAAAACAATTATTTTAAATTCTAATAACTACTTATTAAACTTATTATAACTACTTAAAAAATACTTTTTTTTCTTTTTTTTGATCAAAAAAATGCAGGCTTGATGAGTAGAAGAAACTTCTTTCAAAAACATTAAAAATATATATTAAAAATATATTAAAAGTATAAAAATAGGCAAATTCGATGTTCAAGTGTTTTGAAACGCCTTTCTCTGCATGATCCCTGAACACCAGAACACCGCGAGTACTGAATTGGGCTCTTTCACATCTTTTTGTTTGTTCAAACTGCGATTTGTATTTGTTCGTTCAGCCGTTATAGATTTCTAAGCCAATTCAAAGTTAAGTTGCCTATACACTACCAATCAAAAGTTTTTGAACAGTAAGCTTATTAATGTTTCTTAAAGAAGTCTCTTCTGTTCACCAAGCCTGCATTTATTTGATCCATAGTACAGCAAAAAATAAAAATTTGAAATATTTTTACTAGCTTATTTAAAATAACAGATTTCTATTTGAATATATTTTAAAATGTTTTTTTTGAGATTTCAAAGCTGAATTTGTAACATCATTACTCCATTCACACGATCCTTCAGAAATAATTCTGATATACTGATTTGCTTCTCAAAAAAACAAAGGAAAAAAAAACACTTATGATAATGTTGAAAACAGCAGAGTAGATTTTTTTCAGGTTTCTTTGATGAATAGAAAGTTCAGAAAAACAGCATTTATATGAAATAGAAATATTTTGTAAAATGACGTCTTTATCATTACTTTTGATCAATTTAAAGAATCCTTGCTAAATAAAAGTATTAATTTCCATATTTTTGACTCTAAGCTTTTGAATGATTGAGTGTATAATGTTGCAAAAGCTTTTTATTTCAAATAAATGCTGATATTTGAATTGTTCTATTCATTAATGAATACTGAAAAAAATTTACTCATCTGTTTTAAATATTGATAATCAGCAAATCAGCATAATAGAATGATTTCTGAAGGATGAGACACTGAAGACTGGAGTAATGATGCTTAAAATACAGCTTGGACCTAAAATTACATTTAAAAATATATTCAGATAGAAAACAGTTATTTTAAATAGTAAAAATATTTCACAATATTACTGCTTTTGCTGTATTCTGGATCAAATAAATGCAGGCTTGGTGAGCAAAAGAGACTTCTTTAAAAACATTAAAAATCTTACTGTTATAAAACTGTTGACTGGTATATTGTAATGTTTTATATTATATTGTTTGTTTGTTTTTAGCAAAAAAAAAAATAATAATAATAAATTATATATATATATATATATATATATGTGTGTGTGTGTGATTTCTGTCCCCCTCACTCCTGAAAAGATGGCTACGCCCCGATACAAAATATGTCCAAATATTCACCTTGGAAATTATGCTCGAAAAAACTGTCATTTATTTCTTAAGTGAAAGTAAACAGTTGAGGAAAAAAATGGGATGTGTATTATATTGGATGCATTCATCGTCTCTTAAAATGACCATGTCTAATTTAGCTACTTGGCTGCTGTAATGTTAATCCAAGAAAATGAAAGAAAATCACTCACTGCTCTTGACTCAATTACTTTGTAGCTTTAACAGTCAAATCAAAAATTATTCAGACACCAGATATATTTTTTTAAATATATAGCAAAACTGTAATAATGTGAGAAATGTTGAAGGTGTCTGAATAAATGTAGCTTTGATTGTATATTTCATTTTTACATTGAGGACTATGAAGCAGTGCTATTTTACATTTAATGATTTGGTTTCTGTACCTTGACACCTACAAACTTGAAAAAAAACTTAAACATCGGTGTGAAACAGGCGTAAGGTTGTTTGCACTTTGTGCAATGTGGAATTAGTTTACAGCTTTTTCAAGCACTTTGTGATGCATTTTGGAAACAGGAGATGAGCCCCTTTTCTAATGCACCACCTAGTTTGATAAACCCCTTCTCAAAGACTTACTGTTTGTCAATTTAATTTGGGTAACACACATATTCTGAATGTTTGTTACATCTGACCATAGAAGCCATTCCCATTTGAAGTTCCAGTCGTGTCTGATAAATGAATATGCTTTAGTTTGTTTTTGGATGAGCTAGGGGAATTCTTCTTGAAACCCTCCCAAACAACATGTGGTGATGTAGGTTCTGTTTGACTATTTTTTTGTTTGTTTGTTTGTTTTTACAAGGTTTTCTGAAGCCGAGACTAAATTATATTCTGCAATTCTCCAGCTGTGACCCTTGGAGAGTCTTTAGACACTCAAACTCTCCTCCTCACCATGCATTAGGATGATATAGACACACATCCTCTTCCAGGCGGTTTCATAACATTTTATGTTGATAGGAAATTCTTAATTATTGCCCTGATGGTGGAAATTGCCATTTTCACTGCTCTAGCTCTTTTCTTAAAGACACTTCACTAATTTGTGAAGCTCAATTATCTTTTGCTGCAAATCAAAAATATATTCTTTGTTTTTTCTCATTTAGATGGATGATAAAGGGAAATTGGGCTTTGTTTTTCCTCAATATTAGGCTCATTCTCCTATTAATGTATTAGATTATAATAATAATAACTATTATTATTTCTATTTTGATTGAGCAGGCTATTTTAATTCGGCTATCAACCTTCCCAGCTGTTTCACTTCAGCACTGCATTTCACACACACTTACACACGCACACACACACACACACACACACACACACATACAATGCGTAAGAGAGTATAAGAGCTTGTAGTCACTGAAGTTGTAATGCTTTGACTCGGATAACTCATTAAATCCGTGAAATGAAAGAGATGGAACATGAGGAATGAACTAGCAGCTATGAACTAGCTGTCTTAAATACAGTATTTTTATATTAACTCTTTCCCCGCCAGCATTTTTAAAAAAAGTTGCCAGCCAGCGCCAGGGTTTTTGACAATTTTCGCTAAACTTTAATGGCCCACAGAATATTTTCTTCTATGAATATATGAACATGTTACATATCAAAATAAAGATCTGAGTCTCTGCTTTTAAACAAAAAAAAACTATTTTATTTTATCTTCATTTATTATTTTTTTATTGCCACCTGAACATAGATAGGTTTTGTCAAAAACACAACATTCTGGACAAAAAGCTGAGAAAAAGCCATTTTTATGAAACAAGTGCATTTTCAAGCAGAATACATTCAGATGTCATTTTCATCATATATAAAACCTTCCAAAATATATTACAATTAAACATAAATCTAAAATATATTAAATTTAGGCACTGTAATTTGCTTTTGAGTGGTACACAGAGTAACATTTCCCAGGATGTAAGGGGACGCCACAACTTTTGCAGTAGAACGAGGTCTCCTTCCGCAACCCCTTACGTACACAAACTCTGCATCCTCTGGTTGGGTGTTGTTTTTTGGGAGTGGGCAGGATTGGAACAAGTTCATGAACAGCAAAACTGACATTCAGTCTGTTTTTTGGGTCAGTGTTGTATGGTGCTCTTGGAGTGTTTTCAGTAGCACTTTTCTCCCCACCACTAGCACACTCTTGGCTGGTCCATGATTTTATAACACTCTGGATGAATGAGAGAAGAGTGTTACAATTACCCTGTGGGTTTTTCGCTTTGTAAATGACAAAAGCATTGAACAAACTGATCTGAAACAGGTACATGACAAATTTCTTTGTCCACTTGTGTGACTTCCTGATAAATGGGTAGTACACAATGTTTTGGTCTAGTTTGTCAACACCATTCATTTCATGATTGTATTCCACAATGCATGCTGGCTTTTGCTTTGCAACTTTTTCTTGGTGGCCTCTCTGCCATACCTCAACATGTTCCATGTTGTTCTGATGGAATGTTGTAACCATTTTCACTGTTTGTTTGTCTCTCCATGCCAAGACCATCACATTTTCGTTGTGACGCATGATTGTATCCCCAATCCTAAGGTCAGCATTTCTGACATCTCGAATGACCGGCGGTTCACCTCTGTTTTTTCTAATTGTACCACATACATGGGTTTTCACATCAAGTAGGCGCTCACACAGTCGTACAGAGTTGTATAGGTTGTCCATAAACAATCTGTAGCCATGACCTGCTAGGCGATCAAGAAGAGAGACAACCGTGTCTCCCAGGGTAGCGCTTTCCCCACAATAGGGCTTCATGTTAAAACAGTAGCCTGTATCAGAATCGCACAAGATGTAGGATTTTACTCCATATTTGATGGGTTTCTGGGGATTGTACACCCTGAAAGCCAGGCGCCCACGCCACAGAAACATCCCCTCATCAATGCAAATGTTTGACTTGGGCTGATACATTTCGCGGAATTTGGACACAAGGTGATCCAAGACAGGGCGGATTTTGTACAGCCTGTCAGTACAATTGTCTGGCCTTGTTGTATTATCACTGAAGTGTAAAAATCTCCATATGATTTCAAACCTGTTGCGAGGCATGACCTTGTTGAAGTAGGGGGTAGCTAACATGTCATCTGTACACCAGTACATTTCAAGTTCAGGCTTATGAATGATACCAGTGAGAAAAAGGAGGCCCATGAAAGTTTTCATCTCTGAAACTGTCACAGGCTTCCATGCGTGACATCTAGCATGTTTTGAAGTGTCATCCATAGCCTGAATACACTGATCTGCATACAGGTTGGTCTGATCAACAATGTTCTGAATCAGTACATCAGAAATGAACAACTCTGCAAAGTCTACAGGTTGTTCTGACTCAAGAGCAGCAGCATCACCAATAGGCCCAGGATTCTCAGTGAAGGGAATGTTTTTTGGCTGCCAGTTAATTTCATGCCACTTAGAATCATCAGGTTCAGCATCTTCAGCTGGATGGTTCACACCGGCCCTAGTTTGATCACCAGCAGCACTATGTCGATGTACTTGACCCATCCAGCCTCTGCCTCGCTGTGTTCCACCTGTAAATAATTATATGAATATTTGGAATTACTTTCAATAAAAAGACATAAATACATACACATATGAAAACATGCACACACAAAGTGAGATATTTCAAGTCTTTATTTGTTATAACTTTGATTATGGCTTACAGTTTATGAAAACCTTTTTACAATATTCTAATTTAGAATTTGGAGTTTACATAAACTGTAAGCCATAATCAAAAACATTATAACAAATAAAGGCTTGAAATATCTCACTTTGCATGTAATGAGTCAATATAATATATTAGTTACACCTTTTAAGTTGAATTACTGAAATAAATACACTTTTGCACGATATTCTAATTTTTCGAGTTTAACATGTAAATACATATTACAATGTGAAAAATGTGCACAAAAAGAGAAAAAATAGGCCATTACACGCTCATTTTTATGCACACAGTCCCGCATAAATGCATGCACACACACACAATAATGTGTGTGTGTGTGTATGTGTATATATATATATATATATATATATATATATATATATATATATATATATATATACATATATATACATATATATACATATATATATATATATATATATATATATATATATATATATATATAATATATATATATGCATACAGAATAGAACACTTTCTCATATATTTTCTTATCTTACCTCTACACGTTCTGCCACCTGGGAAAGACGACTGAGATCTTGGCCTTGAATGTGTCCACTCACTGTCCGAAGTATCACTGTCTGAACTTTCACTGTCCACTCTTCGACACACAGGTGAACTATGTCTTCGTCCAGATCGACGGGTGAACAAACTTTCTGCTGCTCGTCCGTGACTAGAACTTTCTGTGACGACATGTGCATCTGTCTCACTGACTACTTCGTCCTGATCAGATTCAGAATGATCAAATAAGGAGCGATCGGACTCTGAGTCCATCAACACCTCCAGTACTTGATCAGCCGTATACCTCTTCATTTGTCCGTCAGATATTTTGACCTACATTCTCGCTAACATACTCCATTCATGTTAGAGACGATCGCAGTCGGTTTCTTTGATCAAAAAGTTACGTACTCATTCAGAGCATGCGCAAGAGTCTTCCTTACCGTATACCACCTAAAACACGGATACCCGGAAAATTCCGTGTTTGGCGGGGATGCGTTTTTTCATAAAAACCGGAAAATTCCGTGTTTGGCGGGGAAAGAGTTAAACGTTAGTTAAATCAGTCAGTATGTTTTAAAGTATTTATTTTCGATTATTGGTGATTCCATAGGCTCTCTCTCGCGCACCGGCACGTTTTTAAAAACCAAATAGTTTTGCTATTATTTACAAGAACAAAGAGTCTCTCTCTTGCTCTACCCATGCATGATAATATTGTGTATCGTCGATCTCATGGGCTGATGATATGCCGATTTGAAAAATGGCCGTATCGCCCAACACTGGTGTGACGAGTGGGGCGGGCCCGAGGGATGTGGGAACGAGCGAGGCCGGTGAAGTGATTGGGAAATCACTAAGCGAGGCCGGTGGAGTGATTGTGAAATGAGCGACACCTGGGACCCACCACCGGTCTCGAGTCCCACAGAGGAGACGGAAGGATACAAAACTGGAGCGACGACAGTGAAGGACGAGAGAGGACCAGGCCTGGGCTTTAGTTTATGTAGTTTATGGTTTTTATTTGTGCGCATCAGTCGTCCGTGAGAGGCTAATGCGCTGTTTATTTTGTGATTATTAAAGTTTCATGTGATTATCCCCCGGTTCCCGCCGCCTCCTTCCCGATGATTAGGAAGTTTTTATTATTACAACTGGTCTGTAGATGATCTGACTGTGTGTATCTGTAGATGATCTGACTGTGTGTGTTTGTAGATGATCCGTGTATGTCTGTAGATGATCTGACTATGTGTGTCTGTAGATGATCTGACTGTTGGTGTGTGTTCTTGTCTCTTTCAGTCTTGCTGGCTGTAATCTCACTGCTCAGTGTTGTGAGAGATTGTCTTCAGCTCTACAATCCTCAAACTGTGTCCTGAGAGAGCTGGATCTGAGGAACAATGACCTGCAGGACTCTGGTGTAAAGTTTATTTCTGATGGACTGAAGAGTCCAAACTGTCAGCTGCAGATACTGAGGTATTAAGAACATAGAAGTGTGTGTGTGTGTGTGTGTGTGTGTGTCTGTGTGTGTGTGTGTGTGTGTGTGTGTCTGCAGATACTGAGGTATTAAGAACATAGAAGAGATCATTTACAGTCAACTGGTTAAAATGTACGTCTGTAGTTGATCTGTCTCTGTGTGTGTTAGTCTGTAGTTGATCTGTCTCTGTGTGTGTGTGTCTGTAGTTGATCTGTCTCTGTGTGTGTGTGTCTGTAGATGATCTGTCTCTGTATCTGTGTGTCTGTAGTTGATCTGTCTCTGTGTGTGTTAGTCTGTAGATGATGTCTCTGTGTGTGTGTGTCTGTAGATGATCTGTCTCTGTATCTGTGTGTCTGTAGTTGATCTGTCTCTCTGTGTGTGTGTCTGTAGTTGATCTGTCTCTGTGTGTGTGTGTCTGTAGTTGATCTGTCTCTGTGTGTGTGTGTCTGTAGATGATCTGACTGTGTGTGTGTGTCTGTAGTTGATCTGTCTATGTGTGTGTGTGTCTGTAGTTGATCTGTCTCTGTGTGTGTGTGTCTGTAGGTTGTCTGGCTGTGTGTGTGTCTGTAGTTGATCTGTCTCTGTGTGTGTGTGTCTGTAGTTGATCTGTCTCTGTGTGTGTGTGTCTGTAGGTTGTCTGGCTGTATGGTGACAGAGGAAGGCTGTGGTTATTTGTCTTCAGCTCTGAGTTCAAACCCCTCACACCTGAGAGAGCTGGATCTGAGCTACAATCACCCAGGACAATCAGGAGTCAAGCTGCTCAAACACAAACTGCAGGATCCAAACTATAAACTGCAGATACTCAAGTATGTCAAACACTAATACTGACGTACTGAACATGTGTGTGAATGATGCAGATCTACATTAAATTATGTTTTATTAACAACATTTGGGAGGAGCTTGTTCAGATTAATTAACCAGTTTAGCACAGTTGGAGCTCGTTCTTATAGTTAACATGCTAATTCATATATTACATTTACATGTATTCATTTAGCAGAAGCTTTTATCCAAAGTGACTTACAAATGAGGACAATGGAAGCAATCAAAAACAACAAAAGAGCAATGATATGCAAGTGCTATAACAAGTCTCAGTTAGCTTAAACACTACACGTAGCAAGGGCTTTTAAATAATATAATAAATAAAAAGAAACCAAAAAAAAGAAAAAAAGTATTTTCTTATAATTGTATAATAAATGAAAAGAAAATAGAATATTTTTTTTTAAGAGTAGAACTACCGTATTTTCCGGACTATAAGTCACACTTTTTTTTATAGTTTGGCTGTTCCTGCGACTTATAGTCAGGTGCGACTTATTTATCAAAATGAATTTGACATGAACTGAAAGAAATTAACCAAGAGAAAACATTACCGTCTACAGCCACGAGAGGGCGCTCTATGCTGCTCAGTGCTCCTGTAGACTACACTGAAAACATAGAGCGCCCTCTCGCGGCTGGAGACGGTAATGTTTTCTCTTGGTTCTTGCTTCTAAATAAATGCGACTTATAGTACAGTGCGACTTATATATGTTTTTTTTTTCCTCATCATGATGTATTTTTGGACTGATGCGACTTATACTCAGGTGCGACTTATAGTTCGAAAAATACGGTAGAATAGTGAGTGTTAAAGTTAGAGGGTCAAATAAAGATGGAAGAGATGTGTTTTAAAGCGATTCTTGAAGATGGCTAAGGACTCAGCTGCTCGGATTGAGTTGGGGAGGTCATTCCACCAGGAGGAAACATTTAATTTAAAAGACCGTAAAAGTGAATTTGTGCTTCATTAGGATGGCACAATCAAGCGACGTTCACTTGCAGAACACAAGCTTCTAGAGGACACATAAGTCTGAAGTAATACATTTAGGTAAATGGGTGCAGAGCCAGTGGTAGTTTTGTAGGAAAACATCAATGCCTTGAATTTTATGCGAGCAGCTATTGGAAGCCGATGCAAATTGATAAACAGAGGTTTGACGTGTATTATTTTCGGTTCATTAAAAATTAATCTTGCTGCCGCATTCTGGATTAATTGTAAAGGTTTGATAGAATTGGATGGAAGACCTGCCAAGAGGGCATTGCAATAGTCCAGCCTGGACAGAACAAGAGCTTGAACAAGGAGTTGTGCAGCATGTTCCGAAAGAAAGGGCTTGATCTTCTTGATGTTGAATAAAGCAAAAACTTTTTCTGCAGGACTGGACAGTTTTAGCAATGTGGTCTGAGAAAGTCAGCTGATCATCAATCATAACTGCAAGGTTTCTGGCTATTTTTGAAGGAGTTATGGTTATGGTATGCTCCAGATTCCACCGCTGCAAAACCTCTTTCTCCTCCCTCCTCTGTTTTTTCTGCATCTCTCTCTACATCTTTCTGTGTCCTGCAGCTCCTGTAACAGATGCTGGCGTGAGGCTGCAAATTCTGAAATTCAGTTCTTCAATCCAAATCTCAGTTCACTCAAAGAATGATGCATTAAGAGCTGGGGGTGTGAAAACTTTTTGAATTTGAAGATCAGGATAAACTGAACTTATTTTGTCTTCTGTGAGACATGTAAGTATGTTCTGTAGCGTTCTGAAGGGCAGTGCTAAATAAAAAAAATATATTTAGGAAAATGAGAAAAATGTACACAAATGTACACGTTCAAAGGTTTTCATCCCCAGCTCTTAATGTATGGTTTTTCCTTCTGCAGCATCAGCAAATATTTGAACCTTTTTCCGTGATTTCTGTTTTTTCCGACCTCTTATTTACGACCCATGTGATTTGCTTAGATCCGAGTTGTTTATTTTTATTTTTTTTGAGGGGGGCTTAGGTTGGTTACTGCATGATGATTGAAATCGTGCCAAATGACCTTAAGCTGTGACCTAAATAAACTGTGAAAAGAAACATCATGGACATGATGTTCCTGAGAGCACTTCACGAGCTCGCGTCGCCATCTGTAGGACAGTTAAAGTGTTCAAATGATTAAAAGCACCAAACGTGACCAGAATCAGCGCTGTAACGTGTTACTCGACTCAGTGACTTTTTATGAATGACGGTAAGAATTTGAGATCGGTAGTGCTGTCATAAAATCACAACGCTTGTGCTGTAATTATATAAAAGAGGGAGAAATTAATAATTGTATTGATCATGCATGAAAGTGACAAAAGTGAATGAAGATATTAAAAATGATTTTTATTTATTAAATGCATTAACAAATTTAATGAATACATTGCATTAATTAATACATTTGAATTAAAACATAAATGCAAATAAATGCTCTTCATGAAACTTCAAAAATCCTGAGAAATAAAGTTCATCATCATTTCCACACAAAATATGAAGTAGTAAAATTGTTTTCAACATTGATAATAATCATAAATGTTTCTTGAGAGTCAAATAAATTGTAATGATTTCCTAAAGATCATGTGACACTGAAAACTGGAGTAATGATGAAGAAAATTCTGCTTTGCATCACAGGAATAACATTACATTTTATAATGTATTAAAACTTTTGAGCAGGGTCATTTTTATAAATTCATCTATTATTTTCTCTTGTGCCCTATATGTAAAGGTCTTTTATGTCAAATATCTTTTTTTTTTAAATAGAATAGAAAAAAACCCTTTAAAATAATCACATTTTGTTTCTTTGCAGCCTGAAATGTATACGGATGCAGTTGATTAAATTATTAAATTAAATTATTAAATTGTTTTTTAAATTAAATTAAATTGCAAATAAAATGTGAGTAGTTTTGTCCATCTCTCTCTATCTTTAAGGATATATTTGTGTTCACAGACAGGTTTTTTTTTGTTAAAAGCAGCACTTAAATGTTCAGTTCAGTGTGTGTTAATGTTAGATATTTTCTTGAGTATGTAACTATTACACACATCTTTAAGACTTGAGGACCAAACGATTAGTGACAGCAACACTGAGTAGAACACAGCTGTCACACATTTTAAACCTTTTAACAACAGAACGAAAACAGCAAAAATCAATAAAATTAAAAAATACACTCGTCAAGGGCATGAGCTCAGAGGAAAACAACTACAGAGAACAAAACAGTCATGATGAAGTGGATATTTACGACTGAAAAAACTACTTAAAGTAGCTACTGACGGTGTCAGACCATTTTACAAATGTGAAAGTGAAAGTGACGTGACATTCAGCCAAGTATGGGGACCCATACTCAGAATTCGTGCTCTGCATTTAACCCATCCAAAGTGCACACACACACACACACACACACACACTGTGAACACACACCCGGAGCAGTGGGCAGCCATTTATGCTGCGGCGCCCGGGCAGCAGTTGGGGGTTCACACACACAGAGACCCACACACACAGAGAGACACACACTCTCATTAGTGTTTCTCAGGAGCTCATGGTGCACAGTGTGTTCAGTCGTACACACACACAGTGTGTTCAGTCGTACACACACACACACAGTGTGTACAGTCGTACAGCTGCAGGAGACACTGGTTTGTCAATATGAAAGTGTTTTATTAGAGTCAGTTCAGGATCTTCCAGCTAAATCCCTTTAGGATCCTCTATTTGTAGGAGACTATAATCGCTCCGTCACTCGTCTGTGATCTCAAAATCAGCTCACATTGGTTCTGGTTCAATCAGGCAAACCAGCAGACAGTTTTCCAGCCATTCTTTTCTCATCAGACAGCAAGCACAGCTGCTCAGAAGGGTCTCTCTCTCAGCAGCAGATCCAAGCCCTCGCTCGATGCTCATCAGACGCTTTCTAAAGCTGCAGAAGATCCAATCGATTTCAGATTAAAAAGCCCATCAAACCCTGATCAGCTCTAACTGTTCCTGTCCCAGCGTGGGATATGAGGGAGTTCTCTGGCTGTATTCTGAGCTCGGACAGATATACACCAAATATACACACTATTGACTCAGTCTGATTATATGAGTGTCAACTTCTGAACCTGTGTTTGTGTGTTTATAGTGTGGATCATGGAGGAGAGAAGAGGATGAGAGCAGGACCACGAAAGTGTAGGTCTACACACAGTCACACACACACACACACACACACACACACACACACACACAGAGAGAGACACACACACACACGCACACTCTTACACACACACACAGAGACACACACACATGCGCACACTCTTACACACACACACAGAGACACACACACACACACACACACTCTCACACACACTCATGCACACATGCGCGAACACACAAACAAACACACTCACTCTCACACACAGAGAGAGACACTCTCACACACCTTTTTTAATACAATAAAACAGTAATATTGTGAAATATTATTTTAATTTATAATAACAGATATTTAAAAAAAAAATTGAATATATTTTAAATATAATGTATTCCTGTGATTCAGTTTGAATGTTGTTCATCATTTCTCCAGTCTTCAGTGAAATCTCTCTAATATGATGATTTACTGCTCAAGAAACATTTATTATTATCAATATAGAAAACAGCTTCATATTATTTTTGTCGAAACCATAATATATATTACCATTCAAAATAAAATTACACACTGTTTTTTTAATAATACTAATAATAATACTTTAATTGAGCAAGAACAAACTAAATCAATCAAAAGTGACAGTAAAGACATTGTAATGTTACAGAAGATTTGATCTGAAATAAACGCTGTTCTTTTAAAGTTTCTGTTCAACAAAGAATCCTGAAAAATAAAATGTATCATGATTTCCACAAAAATATGAAGCAGAAAAAAATGTTCAATATTGATAAGAACCAATATTAATGATTGAGCACCAATAATCATAACAGAGCAGTAAATCATCATATTATTCTGATTTCTGAAGATCATGTGACACTGAAGACTGCAGTAATGATGCTGAAAATAGACATCACAGAAATAAATGACACTTTAACTCATATTCACATAGAAAACAGTTTTCAGAATAATATTTCTCAATATCACTATTACTTGTTGAGCAGAAGAGACTTGTTTCAGATATTATAAATCTTTGACAGAGGTGTCAAGTAACGAAGTACAAATACTTCGTTACTGTACTTAAGTAGAAATTTGGGGTATCTATACTTTACTTGAGTGATTATTTTTCAGCCGACTTTTTACTTCTACTCCTTACATTTTCAGGCAAGTATCTGTACTTTCTACTCCTTACATTTTAAAAATAGCTTCGTTACTGCTATTTAATTTTGGCTTGTTTTCATTCCGGCTTGTCATCATTCAAAAAAAAAAAAAAAAAAAAAAAACCTATCCAGATATTGGTCTGTACGCGATCCATCGCACCTGCACGTGACACAGATCACATCACAGTCCAGCCAGGACATAGACAGTTTTGGGTTCGTTTATCAAAAAATATATTTCTTAAAAGTAGGGTTGGGTATGGAACCGGTATCTCAGAGTCAGTCCGCTTAAATTTCACATGAAACCAGCGTCAGACCGGTCTCCTCCCGTCTTTGAGCGCGCTCTTCAATCCGCAGAGGCGCAGACCGCGGAGCAGCGCATGCGCACTTAAACAAACAGAGGACACAAGGTATGTGTTTATCGATAGATTGTTAGAATATCCATATCTGTGCAGTTCTTTGTCATAAATACAGTTTACAAAAAGTCACGAGGTAGCAGTCGGTTTCTCATCTGTAAAGTTTTCGCTCATCACACCACAGCCGTTTCCTCCAGCGAAAATCTAACCCTTAACACATATGAACGAACACATACTTTAATTACACTTACTTAAATATACTTAATTTAATCATACGTACTTTATACATACACTACTGTGCAAAAAAGTCTTAGGCACGTTAGTATTTTCACTTAAAAGAATGGTGTTCGGACAGTTATTTATATATTGTATATAGTGTGTCAGTATAAAATATCAGTTTACATTTCCAAACATTAATTTTGCCGTTGTCAGACTGCTTGTGCATTCAAGATCGCACTAGATTATTATTAAAATTAATGGCAAACTGATATTTCCTACTGACACACTACAGCAAAAGATATAAATAACTGGCTTAAAACCCTTTTTGGGGAGAAAATACTATTTTTTCCATAAGACTTTTGCACAGTACTGTATTTTAAAAACGACATTGTTGCTACTTTATAAAGAATGACCATACAGTAATTCACAGAACTGATTTAAGACAGTGACAGACAGCACTCATCTTAACTTTTATATCAGAGTGAGTGACAGAGATACAGCAGAAACATTATGTGTGGTTTTGTATTAAATAATGACACAGATTGTGGAATATAGTTATTAGCCTTAGATTAAGGGAAGCACAACTTGCACAACAAGCTATGGATTTATTTTATATTATTAGATTATATTTATTTTCGATTGACGATGCGATTGACAATGTTGTGATAAGTAGGCTATACCAACTTTGTAACTCGTTCCCCCCCGAACACTGGACATAGCAGACGTATGTACCAAATACAAGAAGGTATCAATCAAGAAAGTATCAGGATTATGAGTTATTTTTCATTTTTAGTTTTTGATTAATCACTTGGATTAATCATTCATTTTGACAGCACTATAATGTTTATTGTAAATAGACAACGATACAAGAGTAATTGTTACTAAGCCTGCACCAATGTTCTTGTCCATTGCCCTCGCAGATTCCTGCAGCTAAGCTTGGATGTACATTTACATTCCATTAAAAGTTATGGATGACAAGCCTCTGAAGTTTGACTTTTTGCACCATAACAATACTTATTGGCAACTAGTCATCATATCTCTAGTCCTTTAATGTATTTGCATTGTACTAAAGTGCATTCATTTTAAATGGGCATATATGCGGTTGATGAAGACCTGAAGGTCGAAACATTGCTTGATTATTCCTCTGGAGCAGTAGTTTTCAGTGTTCAGACTTCACTTCTTTATTTGTCTATATCATTTAGTTGTCTTGCACCTGTGTCCTAATTGGGTGTTTGGGATGTGCACACCATTTTTGTATTTTCATATATGCGGCTGAAACAGGAAGCCTAGTGCATCCCAAATTTTTAAACATGAACATTTTAATATAACATTATAGTCATTATGGCCTATGGCCTTTAGAAAAATGTTTTTTGAGGCGGTGGGGTAGTGCACAATAGGCCCCTGTGGTGCGGCCTAAGCTTTTTTTCTTAATGGCATTTTTTTCCCCTTACATTACTTTTACTTTTATACTTTAAGTAGTTTTTTAAACCAGTACTTTTACACTTTTACTTGAGTAAAAAGCTTGAGTTGATACTTCAACTTCTACAAAAGTCTTTTTAAACCCTAGTATCTATACTTCTACTTGAGTAATGAATGCCAATACTTTTGACACCACTGATCTTTGAGCATGGACATATTCACAAAACATTTGATCTTAGCACTGAGAGTTCTCCTAAATAGCAGTAAGAGTTTTCTCTTAAAAGCTGTTCACAAAGCTGCTGAGACAAACTTTTACTGAGGAACAGCGAGAAGGGGGCGGGGCTAGGGATGATGTCAGCATGCTCATTAACTATGCACACAGTGATTGGCTGATAGTCTGTCAGAGATTTATTCATAGAAATATTGTAGAGCATGATATTATGTTGCCATATCCAAATAACGGTTTAAAAATAAATGTTAAATGGCACATTCAGATAAATATTTTAAAATGCTTACACATTTTTCCCGCTGCTGCAGAAAGCCTGCTATCATTCCACTTTAACACTGAAACACACCTTTCACTTTATTAGTGAAGACATCTGTAAATAGTGAAGAGATTCTGGACTTTACAAATATAAGCTGTGTCTGAAATCACTCACTCGTTCACTCGTTCACTAGTCCCTATATAGTGTGTGACAGTTGAGTGCACTAGATCAGGAAGGAGTGAACAAATAAGTGAACAGATTCGGACGGTGACGTATACACTGCGCGGGAGACTTGGAGCTGTTACAGAAACATTGTCATATGATCTTTTATATTACATCTACCTTATTTTAGAAAATAATATTACTAGCAAAAACACTCCACATGACTTTATATTGTAATTATTATAATGCTGTAAATATTACGTTCATTTTACATTTTTAAATTATCGTCAAATAGTAAACTGAGTTATTGCCTACATAACATATTTTAATATGAATAATTGTGTGAAATAAACGTTAAAGCCGAAATAATAAAGATGTAAACAGCATTTCTCCTTCAAACTCCCTCTCGCTTCCAGCTCGCTGCTTCTCCACATTGGATTGTGGGAAATAGTGTGAAATCAGAATGAATTGTGGGTAAAAAGTAGTGGACGAATGTAGGGAATGAAGTGGTTCACTCAGAATTCAGACATCACTACAGAATGTGTGACAGCTGATCTAGTGCACTATATAGTGTATAGGGAGCGGTTTCAGACACAGCTCTAGTCAAAGCTGTAAACACACAGACATCTTCAGTGTTGTGTTGTTCTTGATGTTTCTCTCTTCTTGTGTTCAGGGGCCTGTGATCTCACACTGGATCCAAACACAGCACACACTCGACTCGTTCTGTCTGATGAGAACAAGAAGATCACACGAGTGACAGATCATAAGCCGTATCCTGATCATCCAGAGAGATTTGATCATGTTCCTCAGGTTCTGAGTGTTGAGAGTCTGACTGGACGCTGTTACTGGGAGACTGAATGGAGCGGAAATAATGCTGTAATTTCAGTGTCATATAAAGAAATCAACAGGAAAGGAGGAGGGAGTGACTGTGAGTTTGGATCCAATGACAAATCCTGGAGTCTGTACTGCTCTGATAACAGTTTCTCTGTCCATCACAATAATAATGACACTGTCAGTGGTAAATCTTACATGCATTCATCCTCTGAGAGAACAGGAGTGTATAAGAGAACAGGAGTGTATAATAGAGTAGGAGTGTATGTGGACGTGTCGGCTGGCTCTCTGTCCTTCTACAGTGTCTCTGACACACACACACTCACACACTTACACACACACACACTCACACACATACACACATTCATCACCACATTCACTGAACCCCTCTACGCTGGATTTGGGGTTTATTCTTATTCCTCAGTGTCTCTGTGTGATATTAAATGATAGAGACACTCTTTCTGATGTTCACATGCACACAAAGTCATCAAATCTCACATCATTACATTTCTATTCATTTTTAATTAGTTTTTCATCGTCATACAGAAGTTATGAATCTAGATCAGACTCTCATACTGTTCTGAATCTTTAATAAACAGAGTAATATGTGTGCTTTAATATTTCTATTGTAAACTGCTCATCAAATGTAATAAAAATCCATTAGTGACTCATTTGATCCTGAACTGGTTTCTGAATCCTGATGTGAACTGATGACAGTATGAAAAATCATGAATGTGATTGAGATCAGCAGAATGAAACACAGAGGCTGAATTCAACACATTGGCTTCCTGTAAAGTTTAGAATTTATTTTATAATAGCTGTCTTTGTGTCCAAGGCTTTACCTGATCTTGCACCAAAATATACTATAAATATAGTGAGCTTCTGATTCCTTACTCTCCTCAAAGAGCACTTTAGTCTAGTAATCAGCTAAGAGCGGGTTGCAGTGTACCATCCATTAAATGTGTGAGACACCAACTCCTCGTTTCCTATCTCTTCCTTTTAATGGACTTACTGAGTTATCCGAGTCAAAGCGTTACAGTCTGTCGAGGGATGCAATTGATAAAGATTTCACTTGTATCCTCTTCACCTGATGTGAGCTCGGCTGTTCTGCATCTGGACTCATAAACTGATAATTGAAGATATCCTGTGTATCCTCTTCCCCTGACCTGAACTCGTCCGCTTTGCATGTGGGCCAATTTTGGCTAAAAAGGGGGGTAATGTGTTTTATGAGATAGTGTTATGTTTTAACAAGTAATAAAGAATTGTGTGTAAACTGCCATCTGAGTGTGCTGGTCTCTGCCTTCCCTTACCTTCGTGTGGTTGTTACATTGGTCACAGCGGTGGGATTTAATCCCTAACGATAGTGTAACAACCGCAGGTCAGAGAAATGTAATACCAGTTGCTAAAAAAAAAAAAAAAAAAAAAAAAGTTCTATACACCTAAACAATATAAATATGATTTTTAAAATTTGTGAAATTAAGGGTTTAATTCACATTCAAATATGATACACATTAAAATGCCATGAAATTTTCTCCAAACAACAGGTTGTTGGATATGAGATCCAAAAGGAGAAGAATAAGGTAAAATAGTAGATATTTGGAGCATGTTAGTTACTAACATGTAACCGACTTAAATATTTAAAATCATAGTGTGCTTATTGTGACTTCTTTCCTCAGCCAGCGGGAAGATGACAGTCAGCTGCCAGAGGTCTCAGAAAGAACTGAAGAGATGGTGTTGGCATCCCAAGAGCTGCCAGAGGTCTTAGAAAGAACTGAAGAGATGGTGTTGGCATCCCAAGAGCTGCCAGAGGTCTCAGAAAGAACTGAAGAGCTGGTGTTGACATCCCAAGAGCTGCCAGAGGTCTCAGAAAGAACTGAAGAGCTGGTGTTGACATCCCAAGAGCTGCCAGAGGTCTTAGAAAGAACTGAAGAGCTGGTGTTGACATCCCAAGAGCTGCCAGAGGTCTCAGAAAGAACTGAAGAGCTGGTGTTGACATCCCAAGAGCTGCCAGAGGTCTCAGAAAGAACTGAAGAGCTGGTGTTGACATCCCAAGAGCTGCCAGAGGTCTCAGAAAGAACTGAAGAGGTGGTGTTGGCATCCCAAGAGCTGCCAGAGGTCTTAGAAAGAACTGAAGAGCTGGTGAGAACTGAAGATATGGTGTTGACGTCCCAAGAGCTGCCAGAGGTCTTAGAAAGAACTGAAGAGATGGTGTTGGCAGTGACAATAAAGGGCTACTACTACTACTACTACTACAACTAAGGGGAAAAGAGCTCACTAGTGGACACCCAGGGAAACAGAGACTGACAGCGTGACATTACCCCCTCCTCCACGGAGCAGCTGCCAGATGCTCCACCCGAAACCAAGGGAAAACCAACAGACAAAGAAACTAGGAGGGAGGTGGAGCGGCGGAGGACTAGGGGAAGGGACGGAGGCTCAGATAACATGGTACACAGAGACAAGAGGACCAGGTAGAATGGGGAAACAGAGACAAGACAACCAGGTAAAATGGGGAGACAGAGACAAGACAACCAGGTAAAATTGGGAGACAGAGACAAGAGAAGTGCAACACAAAACAAGGAGTCCAGGAGGGTGTTGGACCGGCGGAGGATCAGGGGGAGGGACGGAGGGCCAGGTTCTAGAGGGAAACGGAATGACAGACACAGACTAGAAACCCAGGAGGGAGATGGACCAGCGGAGGATCAGGGGGAGGGATGGAGGGCCAGGTCCAAAGGAGGAAACAGACAGAAAAAACAAAAACACAAAAACATAAGTCCATGAAGGACATCCCGAGACGCCCACCAGGGCGGAGCAGAAGACCGCCACAACCGTATGGTCAGGCCAGAGTCCCCCAGGGTGGAGCAGAAGACCACCACAACCGTGTGGTCAGGGCGGAAGCCCCCCAGGGCGGAGCAGAAGACCACCACAAGCGTGTGGTCAGGGCAGAAGCCCCCCAGGGCGGAGCAGAAGACCACCACATACTTGTGGTCGAGGCCGGAGTCCCCCAGGGCAGAGCAGAAGACCACCACGTCCTTGTGGTCAAAGTCAAAAGTCAAAGTCACCTTTATTTATATAGCGCTTTAAACAAAATACATTGCGTCAAAGCAACTGAACAACATTAATTTGGAAAACAGCGTCTCAATAATGCAAAATGATAGTTAATGGCAGTTCCATCCATCCATCCATCCATCATCTTCCGCTTATCCGGGGCCGGGTCGCGGGGGCAACAGTCTAAGCAGAGACGCCCAGACTTCCCTCTCCCTAGCCACTTCCTCCAGCTCTTCCGGGGGGACCCCGAGGCGTTCCCAGGCCAGCCGGGAGACATAGTCCCTCCAGCGTGTCCTAGGTCTTCCCCGGGGCCTGCTCCCGGTGAGACGTGCCTGGAACACCTCCCTGGGAAGGCGTCCAGGAGGCATCCGAAATAGATGCCCGAGCCACCTCAGCTGGCTCCTCTCGATGTGGAGGAGCAACGGCTCTACTCTGAGCTCCTCCCGAGTGACCGAGCTTCTCACCCTATCTCTAAGGGAGCGCCCAGCCACCCGACGGAGAAAGCTCATTTCGGCCGCCTGTATCCGGGATCTTGTCCTTTCGGTCATGACCCACAGCTCATGACCATAGGTGAGAGTAGGAACGTAGATTGACCGGTAAATCGAGAGATTTGCCTTACAGCTCAGCTCCTTCTTCACCACGACAGACCGGTACAGCGACCGCATTACTGCAGAAGCTGCACCGATCCGTCTGTCAATCTCACGTTCCATCCTTCCCTCACTCGTGAACAAGACTCCAAGATACCTGAACTCCTCCACTTGAGGCAGGACCTCTCCACCAACCTGAAGTGGGCAATCCACCCTTTTCCGACTGAGAACCATGGCCTCGGACTTGGAGGTGCTGATTCTCATCCCAGCCGATTCACACTCAGCTGCAAACCATCCCAATGCACACTGAAGGTCCTGGTCTGAGGATGCCAACACGACAACATCATCCGCAAAAAGCAGCGACGAAATTGTATGGTCCCCAAACCAGACACTCTCCGGCCCTTGGCTGCGCCTAGAAATTCTGTCCATAAAAATTATGAACAGAACCGGTGACAAAGGGCAGCCCTGCCGGAGTCCAACATGCACCGGGAACAGGTCTGACTTACTGCCGGCCAATGCGAACCAAGCTCTTGCTCCGGTCGTACAGGGACCGAACAGCCCTAAGTAGGGAGCCGCCGACCCCATACTCCCGGAGGACCCTCCACAGGATGTCGCGAGGAACACGGTCGAATGCCTTCTCCAAGTCCACAAAACACATGTGGACTGGTTGGGCAAACTCCCATGAACCCTCCAGCACCCTGGAAAGGGTATAGAGCTGGTCCAGTGTTCCACGACCGGGACGAAAACCACACTGTTCCTCCTGGATCCGAGGTTCCACTATCGGCCGAATTCTCCTCTCCAGTACCCTGGCATAGACTTTTCCAGGGAGGCTGAGAAGTGTGATCCCCCTATAGTTGGAACACACTCTCCGGTCCCCCTTCTTGAAAAGAGGGACCACCACCCCGGTCTGCCAGTCCAGAGGTACTGTCCCCAACCGCCATGCGATGTTGCAGAGGCGTGCCAGCCAAGACAGCCCCACAACATCCAGAGACTTGAGGTACTCGGGGCGGATCTCGTCCACCCCCGGTGCCTTGCCACCGAGGAGCTTTTTAACTACCTCGATGACTTCAGCCCGGGTGATGGACGAGTGCTCCTCCGAGTCCCCAGCCACTGCTTCCTCAACGGAACACAAGTCGGTGGGATTGAGAAGATCCTCGAAGTATTCCTTCCACCGCCCGACGATATCCCCAGTTGAGGTCAACAGGTGCCCATCTCTACTGTAAACAGTGTTGGTAGGGCACTGCTTCCCCCTCCTGAGGCGTCGAACAGTTTGCCAGAATCTCTTCAAGGCCAACCGATAGTCCTTCTCCATGGCCTCACCGAACTCCTCCCAGGCCCGAGTTTTTGCCTCCACGACTACCCGGGCTGCAGTCCGCTTGGCCTGCCGGTACCTGTCAGCTGCCTCCGGAGTCCCACAAGCCATCCAGGCACGATAGGACTCCTTCTTCAGCTTGACAGCATCCCTTACTTCCGGTGTCCACCACCGGGTTCGGGGATTGCCGCCTCGACAGGCACCGGAGACCTTACGGCCACAGCTCCGAGCAGCCGCAGCGACAATGGAGGTGGAGAACATGGTCCACTCGGACTCAATATCTCCAGACTCCCTCGGGATCCGGTCGAAGCTCTGCCGGAGGTGGGAGTTGAAGATCTCTCTGACAGGGGGCTCGGCCAAACGTTCCCAACAGACCCTCACAGTACGTTTGGGTCTGCCGAGTCTGTCCAGCTTCCTCCCCCGCCATCGGATCCAACTCACCACCAGGTGGTGATCAGTTGACAGCTCCGCCCCTCTCTTCACCCGAGTGTCCAAGACATATGGCCGAAGGTCTGATGACACGACCACAAAGTCGATCATCGACCTCCGGCCAAGGGTGTCCTGGTGCCACGTGCACTGGTGGACACCCTTATGCTTGAACATGGTGTTCGTTATGGACAAACCGTGGTTAGCACAGAAATCCAATAACAGAACACCGCTCGGATTCAGGTCAGGGGGGCCGTTCCTCCCAATCACGCCCCTCCAGGTGTCACTGTCACTGCCCACATGAGCGTTGAAGTCCCCCAGTAGAACGACGGAGTCTCCAGTCGGAGCACTTTCCAGCACCCCTCCCAGAGACTCCAAGAAGGCCGGGTAGTCCGCACTGCCGTTCGGCCCGTAGGCACAAACGACAGTGAGAGACCTATCCCCGACTCGAAGGCGCAGGGAAGCGACCCTATCGTTCACCGGGGTAAACTCCAACACATGGCGGCTGAGCTGGGGGGCTATTAGCAAACCCACTCCAGCCCTCCGCCTCTCACCATGGGCAACTCCAGAGTGGTAGAGAGTCCAGCCTCTCTCAAGAAGTGTGGTTCCAGAGCCCAAGCTGTGCGTTGAGGTGAGCCCGACTATCTCTAGTCAGTACCTCTCGACCTCCCGCACAAGCTCAGGCTCCTTCCCCGCCAACGAGGTGACATTCCACGTCCCTAAAGCCAGATTCCGTGTCCAGAGATCGGGTCGTCGGGGGTCTCGCCTTCGACTGTCGCCCGATCCTCTATGCACCGGCCCCTTACGCTCCCTCCTGCAGGTGGTGAGCCCACAGGAGGGCGGCCCCACGTCACTCCTTCGGGCTAAGCCCGGCCGGACCCCATGGGGGAAGGCCCGGCCACCAGGCGCTCGCATACGAGCCCCAACCCCGGGCCTGGCTCCAGGGTGGGGCCCCGGCTGCGCCATGCCGGGCGACGTCACGGTCCTTGATTTTAATTTTGCCATAAGGGGTTTTATGAATATAAATATATATATATATTTAATATAATTAAATATAATGGCAGTTCATCATTGAATTCAGTTATGTCATCTCTGTTCAGTTTAAATAGTGTATGTGCATTCATTTGCAATCAAGTCAACGATATCGCTGTAGATGAAGTGACCCTAAGCAAGCCAGAGGCGACAGTGGCAAGGAACCGAAACTCCATCGGTGACAGAATGGAGAAAAAAACCTTGGGAGAAACCAGGCTCAGTTGGGGGGCCAGTTCTCCTCTGACCAGACGAAACCAGTAGTTCAATTCCAGGCTGAAGCAAAGTCAGATTGTGCAGAAGAATCATCTGTTTCCTGTGGTCTTGTCCTGGTGGTCCTCTGAGACAAGGTCTTTACAGGGGATCTGTATCTGGGGCTCTAGTTGTCCTGGTCTCCGCTGTCTTTCAGGGCAGTAGAGGTCCTTTCTAGGTGCTGATTCACCATCTGGTCTGGATACGTACTGGATCCGGGTGACTGTAGTGACCCTCTGATCTGGACACATACTGGATCTGGTGGCCACGGTGACCTCGGAACAAGAGAGAAACAGACAAATATTAGCGTAGATGCCATTCTTCTAATGATGTAGCAAGTACATAGGGTGTTATGTGAAGTGTTTCCGGTTCCGGTTTACTTAATTAATGCAGCCTAAAAATCCTTTAATGGATTTGGATATTAAAAGCATATTAGTATGTTATGTGTATGCCAGGTTAAAGATATGGGTCTTTAATCTAGATTTAAACTGCAAGAGTGTGTCTGCCTCCCGAACGATGTTAGGTTGGTTATTCCAGAGTTTAGGCGCCAAATAGGAAAAGGATCTGCCGCCCGCAGTTGATTTTGATATTCTAGGTATTATCAAATTGCCTGAGTTTTGAGAACGTAGCGGACGTAGAGGAGTATAATGTAAAAGGAGCTCATTCAAATACTGAGGTGCTAAACCATTCAGGGCTTTATAAGTAATAAGCAATATTTTAACATCTATACGATGTTTGATAGGGAGCCAGTGCAGTGTGGACAGGACCGGGCTAATATGGTCATACTTCCTGGTTCTAGTAAGAACTCTTGCTGCTGCATTTTGGACTAGCTGTAGTTTGTTTACTAAGCGTGCAGAACAATCACCCAATAAAGCATTACAATAATCTAACCTTGAGATCATAAATACATGGATTAACATTTCTGCATTTGACATTGAGAGCATAGGCCGTAATTTAGATATATTTTTGAGATGGAAAAATGCAGTTTTAGGTTCCTAACTGATGACGAAGAATTGACAGAGCAACCATCAAGTCTTAGACAGTGTTCTAGGTTATTACAAGCAGAGTTTTTAGGTCCCATAATTAACACCTCTGTTTTTTTCTGAATTTAGCAGTAAGAAATTACTCGTCATCCAGTTTTTTATATCGACTATGCATTCCATTAGTTTTTCAAATTGGTGTGTTTCACCGGGCCGCAAAAAAATATAGAGCTTTCTCGAGATTCGAGATTGGTCTATAATTAACTAGTTCTTTGGGGTCAAGTTGTGGGAACCTGACTCAACTCTGGAGGGTCAACGGGAAACTGACTCAACTGTGGAGGGTCAACGGGAATATGACTCGACTCTGGAAGGTCAATCGGAACCTGACTTAACTCCGGAGGGTCAACGGGAACCTGACTCAACTCGGGAAAGCCCATTGTAACTGCGATCCTCTGCAGTGGCTCCGGGCTGGCGGCCATGTTGAGCAGCGGCGCTGGGTCGGTGGCCATCGTATACTGTGGTGCTGGCTCAGCAGACGTGACGTGAACAGTTTTGGGAAACTCAAGGATTTTTGACAGCATGGAGAAATAATCCAAAAACATCTCTGCGGCCATCTTGCGCGTTGGCGCTGAGCTGGCGGCCATCTTGCACAGTGGTGCTGGACTGGTGGCCACTTTGTGCTGTGGCGCTGTGCTGGCGTCCATCTTGCCTCCTGGCGCTGGGTTGGCAGCCATCTTGTGCTGTGGCGCTGGGCTGGTGGCCATCTTGTCTCGTGGCGCTGAGCTGGCGGCCATCCTGTGCTGTGGTGTGGGGCTGGCTTCCATCTTGCCTCGTGGTGCTGGGTTGGCGGCCATGCTGCGCAGCTGCGCTGGGTTGGCGGCCATTTTGTGCAGCGGCACTTCTTTTTTTTTTTTTTTTGCGCCTCCTCTCCCCTCTCTGTTCACAATGGGGAAACGGCGGCTCCCATCCGAACCCCGGGTCAACAGGAGGCCACAGTGGAGATCACTGCCGGACCTCCTCTCGACTACTCACTCTGGAGCGACCTCCCCTGGTTCCACGGAACACAACTAGGCGATTACCCTCACAGCCATTCCTCTCCCGTTTGATGGCTGGGGAGGAAATTGGAGCAGACATACCGCTGGATCTCTAGGATGGAGTACTTCTGTAACGTTTCACGACCAGAGAGACACAGAGGGAGAGATCCAACTGCAGGTAATTTATTAAACAAATGAGGGAAATCCAAATCAACAGTCCAAGGAGACAAACAAAACAAAAGAGGGAACCGGAAGGAAAGGAACGGGAACTCGGAGGACGAGAAGGCAAGGGTAAGTCTCGGGAGACGAGCACCTGCACCTGGTGCAATTAACTGGAGTGCAATTACTGTGAAGACAGGACCAGACTAGAGGAATTATAGTGCCTATGGTGAAGTGCCTAAGGGGAAGTGAGGGAAACAGAGACTGACAGCATGACACCAAGACCAAGCATTTAAAACTGCATTTGCTTGCATAATTTGCAAAGGTTTGTTAACAACATAATTTAGTCTCTATGAGATTTTTTGATAGCCAGGATAGTATTTTGTGAATTAAACTGTAATATCTTCTCTCTGGATTAAGATCCCAGAAATATTATGAAAAAACTAACAAGTAATTTTCCTTGATTTTAAATTTCTAGGGCCCATGAATGATCCTGTTTTTGCAGTTTGCTGTCAGAGTCTCAAGGCATGTAAAGTGTGCTTTGACCAGTGGCAGTGAAATGCCAACAGCTCTGTGAAATACAGAGGAGACAACTCAAGAGAAAACACCTACAGAGTCACAGGAATTGATGGTGCATCGTCTGCTTTTAATCTTATCAAAGATTAAATACGGTTGAGACAGCATTATAATAAAAAAAGTTATATTATACAAGTACATTATTAGGTATCAATGTTTATGTTATTTTTTTATGTACCATGACATCTCATTTCGTGGATCATTGTATCAGGGCTCCTTGATTGAAGGGACACTGGACGAGGAAGAAAATGTTATTGTGAAAATATAATACTGTTTATGAGAAGTAAACACATTTCATTCAGTGCTTTAATGTATAGCTAAAGTCTCATTTGTCATATAAACCTAGTTTTGAGATCCAATGTTGTGACTCATGATGGAACTAATGTCCAAATCTCCATCCCATCATGCAGCACAGAATGACACGGCTGTTTCTAATCCTTGCTGTGTGTGTCCTGCATTACCTTTCCACAGTCTCCACAGTCACTCGCATCACCTCCAGCTCCATCACACCAACAGTTTTCATGTGTACAGGACACTTTACATCTGTCCACTTAAAAGAAATGATGTCAAATACAAAATAAAAGCAGTCAGAATGATGTCATCTCATACAATAAGTCCGTTCTCTTTTCTTCAAATGCTGCTGGTGAAGAGCAAGAGTCTGTAATGGCATTATTTTACAGCATTTCTATCATTCTGCTTTTGGCATTAAATAAGATTCCTGGGCATCAGATGGAAGGAGCATGAATCAAATTCATCCTGTAAAGGGACAATATAAATCATGGTCTTCCCCTCCAGCTGCACATCTGATGGTACTGCCACGGCACCCATCCGACTCTGGAGGAACAAGATTCAGCCGCCACCTGAATAACAAATATTACAAATATGTGCTAAAGTCGTACATATCATTGTCATCTTTTAACACAGTCTTACAAAGAGCTTCCTGGAAAACATTTCAATAAACTCACACACACAAAATAAAGTGTTAAAACTAAAATATATAAATGAACTGATAATCATACTAGTGATGCACTGATGTAAGTTATTCTGGGATTTGTCTGATAATGGAGGTTAAAAAAGCTTCTTTACATGAGATCTAAACCTGACTTCTGAGAGTCAAAAGCAGAAGAAGATATCCTGAAGAAGGTCTGTTTTGTGTTTGTTCATATAATGAAAGTGTTTGGGGAGTGAAGGGATTTTTAACAAAACTGACTTTCATTGGATGGACATAAACAGCTCAGACATTCTTCAAAATAAATTGAGCCGGTCATATAAATGTGTGTAAATGATAACAATTTGACATTAACTGCCCTTAAGACCTGTTAGAAAACACATCAGCATTCTTTAAAATCTTTCATTACTTGTCTGCTCACTGTGTTAATTAACTCTGAATTATGTTTAACTGCTAAAAACATGAATATTGACTATACGAACCTGTTTATACATTCATAACTGAAATGACATGTGCATATTTAAACTAAACTTAGTTTTATTTAACAGGAACACTGAAAACATGAACGGTTTCCAAGATTTATAGCACTTTGTGTGTTTATTACAGCGGTGTAGACGTCTTTTGGACCCAATCCTGGGAATGACCTTCAAGAAACAAATAACAGAAAAATGAGTTAAAACACTGTAAAACCGAACTGTGAAATTAATCAAATGAAAATAGTTAATTTTGTTGTAGTAAGGTGACCTTAAAAAGATTGCGTTTTCAAGTTCCCAGCATGCTTTGCATCAGAAAACAAGGAAAATAAATGTAGAAATTAAGTGTTATTTTTTTGTGTTTTTACACAAGATTAACATAGAGGGACTCAAGCTAGTACTTAAATGTTGTGTTATGTTAGAACTTACAAAGGTTTCTATTATGTTGTTTTTGTAGTGTTACCATTGTGGTGAAGAGTAGAGCCTGTGGTTAGGTTGAGGATGGACAACAATAGACTAAATTTGAGTGTATTTACCACATTATATGAGATGAAAAATAGAGAACATTTTGAGTGAAGTACTTTCTAATTATAAGTTGAGAAATATTGATATTAATAAGATAACTGAGATAATTTAAGGCAACTGGAAATGTAATTTCTAATTTAATGTAAACTTAAGAGTTCTGTGAACCTATTAGGGTTTACAGTGTATGGTAACAGACTCTTAAAAATATATATTGAACTAAAAAATATTAAGTTAATTTGACTTAAAATTTTCGATGCAATCTGTTTCAACTATTGTTTTGAGTTAAGTGAACTTGTCAAGTTTTACAGTGAAGGAAAACTTCTAGAACAATTGTGTGTTTATCAGAAACTCAGTAGACCTCATAATTTCTCTGACTATTACTGTGAAAGAGTGCTTATTGAACTCTATTGTAAGTCACTTTAGATAAAAGCGTCTGATAAAGGAATGAATGTGCAAACAGAAGTCTGAATGTTGTTTTGATTGGTATTAAGACTATAAATGTTTTATTATCAGGATGTTATTAAGGTTATAAATTATGTTTGGGTGCAGAATGTAAGTGAACTTAAAAACACATTTCTGGATGAACGAGAAGATGTCATCACAGAGACATTAGATGAGTCCCAGATGTGATTTCTAGTGAGTTCTGCTGGAAACATGAGACGATGACGAGAGCTGCTCCTCAAAACTGTGTAAATGACTCTGAACTGTGGATTTGCAAACGTGTATGTGCCCCGCTGTCTTAGTTAATATAGATACATATATACTATAAATCACATAAATATGATACATACACATGTAAATATTTAACTCTACACATGTGTGTATTTATATATACATATATACATTAAACACATAATCAGGAATTCATATTACAGTTATTTGAGATTCTAGTAACATATCACAAATGTAATTTGGGGGTTATATTACTTTGAGTTTAATTTGACAAATGTATTTCTTTTGTCTGTTTTCTTAATTGCAGAATATTTATCATGTGCATCCAGTCCTTCGTGCTGTCTTTGCTGTAAACTGGTTTAAAGGGACAGAAGTGAGAGACTTATTTACCCTCATTTGATAAAACTGTTTTGAAAAAAAATATTTTACATTTAGGAAATGTCTAGAATATCTGTTTCGGGTTTTTTGTTAGTGTAAAATCTTTTCCAAAATAAAAAAGTAAGTAAGTGAAATGTGCACTTATTTTTCACAAGATCTTGAAGTGTTCCTGTAGCTCAGTGGTAGAACATTGCATTAGCAAGTGCAAGGTTGTGTGTTCGGTTCCCCTGGAACACATGATAGGTGAAAATTGTCAGCCTGAATGCACTGTAAGATGCTTTGGATAAAAGTGTCTGCTAAATGCATTAATTTAGTATTATTTCATTAAATTTTACTCAATAAAATGTACTTATTATTATTTTATTTTTTTTACTTAACTTAGTTAAGTAGATTTACTTAATTTCCAAATGTGTTAAATTTACTTGAAAAATGCTTGTGCAAAAACTTGCCAAATAAAAATTAAGTAAATTTACTTATTACTTTTTTCAGTGTACTTTATCTCTGGGGTATATTTGAGATTCCCACTGTTTTCACTCATTTCTGATTCCCAAATGTAAAGTCCTCGTCTTGTACACATACAGTTACTGAACTGAAGCTGCTGAAGCTCATTTTCCTGACATTATTATAAAAACCTCTTAAGAAATTCCTTTTTGGCATTGCTTTGAGCTCTATTCTACTACTTTCTGATAAAGTGAATGCGGTTTTGTCTTTGTGCTCTTATCCATGTAGAAATAATGAAAATAAAGAAATAGTGTGACATCATTCTTCAGATGTTCAGATGTTGCTGGTTAAAAAAACAGCTGGAAACTGCTCCAAAATGAGTGCATGACTGATCTATAATAGAGCATTATATAGAGATCAGTGATGAGCACACAAGTGTTGAAGAAAGAGTTAGTCACTATTAAACACTTCACAACTGACAGAAGAGCTACTGGAAATACCTGGACATTAATATGAGAAGAAATGAGTGAAGATCCTAACATGAATAGATGTGAAGAGTGTGTGTAGTTCAGATGAATGTTGATTTCTATTCTTCTGTGATTGCAGCATGATGGTTTGAGTGAAGAAGTCTTCATCAGTGGATGAGAACAAGTGTGTGTTCATCAGTCTCTGTGACATCAGAACACCATTCACACATTACTGAGGATTTATGATCAAACTGAGACACTTATTAACAACAGTTTGACATCAGAGTTATCCAACAAGCTTTTAGCAAGATATCTACACTAGTAACATCTGAAGAAGATATTGTGTTGTAAAAAGCAGGATCTAATGATATAGTTGTGAGGCTTTAAAGCTGACAGAGGTATGTTGAGGTTAGAGACAGACAGAAAGTGTGGATGTAGAAACACTGCTTGTGAACAGCACATGCACACCTGAGGAACGGGCCTATAGTAAGAGCCTTCAACTCTTTTAATGAAAGAGCAATTCTGGATCTTCAGAGAAAGTCTGGAAACCCTAATAAAGTCCCATCATTATTCAATCACTGACTCACTGAGAACAACCCATTACTAAACCAACGCTGACAAAATAAAGACTTATTTCAACACTAATATTGGCTTTATTCCAGATCAGAAAACTGTGTTTCTGTGTAAGACTCCAGGAGCAAGAACTTGTTGGTCAAATTTAGAAAGTTTGATTGGAAGTTTTTCAGTTTTATAATTACACATCAAGAGAAATTATAAGACGCCCAATTTAGAGAAAATAAACCCAGGAATTTTATTCAGACAGATGAAGAATTGTGAAGATATTGTCTTAACCAATTTTTTTTAAAGTTACTGTTTAGAGCTAAACTCAACTCAGTTTAGAGTGTCTTGGTGGTATGATTTTAGAAAGACTGATGTTTTAATATAATGAATGTTATTTCTCCACAGAATGTAGTTTCCAGGTGTGTTTGTGAACAGAGATGGACTGAGCAGACGATAATCGAGAGATATCTTCAGCTTTAGTGAACACAACTCTGTCTTTGAGTCAGAAATCTCTCTGAAACCAATGATTCAACACCTTGAGTGTCTTTTCAATAATCTGAAGAAACATATATGAGAGACAGCATGAATCCTATTGTTAACAGTATTTTACAGTTAAACATTCATACAGTATAAATTGAATACAAAGCTAAAACAAAAAATAAATCAAATCTTCAGCAATAGAAGGTTTTTATTTTGTTAAATTATATTTTTTACTTAATTCAGAATGATCTGATTTCTCAAAGCACATAATGCCATGCACTACACATTACACAACACAAACAGGATTGTCTAAAAATGTTACAGAATCAATCAAGAGTTATTGCAGGGAAGACACACATTTAACAATAATCACAAATGAAGCGAGTTAAACCGAACTAAATGAGGTTGAACCTAAAATAAATCAAGACTCTTTAAAGCTGCAGTTAATCCTGAGTTAATGTTTGTTCAGACGCTCATGAATGAAAATGTCCAGATCATCTTAAATGTGCAGTGAAAGCTGAAAGACTCTCATCATTAGTTTCTGCTGTGAAAGCTGCTGAAGGGCTTCTTTCTGACACCACGGCTCTTATTATTTACAGGCCTCCAAAATACTCTCCAGCCTTTGTTGAAGAGGTCACATAAATGTTATCAATGATTTCGTCAGAGTTTGACTGTTTTGCAATTGCAGGGGATTTTAATATTCACATAGATAATGCAGAAAACAAAACTACAAAAGAAATGCTAACGGTTCTAAACACTTATGACCTGATTCAGCATGTGCATGGACCCACACACAAAGGTGGACACACTCTAGACTTAATCATCAGTAGGGGTCTAAACATTTCATCCATTGTTATTAAGGACATAGCACTATCTGATCACTTCTGTATTTTCTTTGATATTTTGATCTCTGCTACCACTGAATCTAGATCGATCTCAATATTGATGAAATTGCTCCAAAAATAGTCAGTAAGAAAACAAACAGACAAAAATCAGTTTGGAGAAGATCAACAGCAATTTAGACTATGAAAAGACTGCAGAAAAGCCAAGCAGATGTGGCGGAAGACGAAACTTGCAGTTCAATACTCACTATAGCATCTCATCCCCTTGGAATTATAAGGTTCTATCTGCATTCAGGGTCGTTTTGAGATATTGAGCTTCAAATTTTTTGTCTTCCATTCGACTGTGTAGATAGAACCTTTTTGTTTTTTACATAAAAAGTCCCATAATGTACACAACATTAAAAAAAATCTATCACATAATGTAAATACATTTACACAGAATAAGAATATGTGAATAACTCATTCACAAGACCGCTCAGATCACTAGGATTGAGTCAGTTAGAAATACCAAGGGTTCACACAAAACAAGGGTAGTCCGCCTTTAGTTACTATGCTGCCCGCAGTTGGAATCAGCTTCCAGAAGAGATCAGATGTGCTAAAACACTAGTCACATTTAAATCTAGACTTAAAACTCTTCTGTTTAGCTGTGCATTTATTGAATGAGCATTCAAAATCATTTTTTAACTGTTTTTAAATTCATTTTAAGTAAATGTTTTAATCATTTTAAAAGTTATAAAATTGATCGTTTTATTTTTGTTATTATTTTTCTTCATTATTATTTTACTTTCTTTTATGTAAAGCACTTTGAATTACCATTGTGTACGAAATGTGCTATATAAATAAACTTGACTTGCCTTGCCTAATAAAATAAATAAAATTGTTGTGGAGGTACTGACCTTTGATATTAGCGATGATTTGCAAGTTAATTTGTAAATTGCCAGAATGGGTTATTTGCAAATGTAAATAGAGACACCTGTATTTAACTTTATATATATATATATATATATATATATATAATACAGGGCTCTCAAGTTTTGAACTGAGTTCAGAGTGAGATTTTGCCCGCGGTCGCGATGTCGGCAGGGGTTTGATGGGGACGGGTGTCTGATCTCATAAATGACACATATTCTTACAAATAAAATAATATTTATTTAATTCAGCATTTATTTGTGTGTGTGTGTGAGAGAGAGAGAGAGAAAAAATGGTCAGTGCTGTTTATAGTAGGTGTTGGTAGCTGGTTTTGAGGCCAGGGGTTGGTGGCTCCCATTTGAATCACTGTGGTTCCAGGCCAACCATTTTTCACAGTTCCATCAAGTGCTAAGCTGTTCCTGGTTTTGGTCTTGTTTAATCCCACCATGGAGAAAACCCTCTCAGCATAGGTATTTGAATGAGCAAGCACTAACACTAATGCAGCTATTTTAGAAATCCTCCCTGCTTATGTCCCTCACACCTTGATGGACACAGGAGTTATCTTGTCTGCAGACTAAGCACCAGTAAAAAGAGCTGGTGGTTCCCATTGTGATGAATGGTGATCGGGTTGACCACTCCTTCTTAAAGGAACACCTACAGGTGGCTGCTCTACATAACCCTCTCTTTTTCCCTGTTTCCAGTGGGTTTTCCACTGTTTCCTCTATGGTCCTCCACAGTCTCTTCCATGCACCCATCCTCTACTGGCACCCTAACTCCCTCCCCTACTGTATTCTCCACAGCCTCCTCCTCTGACCTAGCCACCTTTTTAGGGAGCTGGGCCCGCATTCATAAAGATTCTAAGAATCCTCTCAGAAAACTCTTAATTTAGCTTAAAAACTTTTACGTAGGAGTCTTAGCTTAAAAGCAATTCGGGACCGATCTGAGAGCAACTCTGACTAAGGAAAAGACAAAAACGTTTATCTTAGTGAGGAGGCGGGGTTGAACCGGTTGCTATGTATGACACAATCTTTTGAAGACTCTGATTGGCTGGTTGTCCAAGAAGGAAAAAAAAGAGTGATTTTAAGTATAGGGTCTATTCTAATCCTCACTTTAAATTTACATGCGTAATTTTTCCTATTTGACCGTTCTCTCTCTCTCTCTCTCTCTCACACACACACACACACACACACACACACACACACACACACACACACACACATTATATGTGTGTATATGAATTCTATTTTTTTATTTACCATGCTTTTAATTTCCTATAAGGTATTTGATTGGCTTAGAATGATAAAAATTGTTCCATTCTTTCTAATTACAGTGTTTGCCGTCCTATGTAAGTGGCGGTTTGAGTGTTGGTTTTAATGTATCAAACATGGAATCAAAGCCAAGAAGAGCGAGAAAGCCAATCTGGACAGAGGAACAGTGTTTACTGTTAGCCCAGTTAGTGGATGAACACAAGGCCATTCTTAAAGGAAAATTCAGACACAGCAAGGGACAAGAAGCAGACATGGGAGCGTATAGGACAAACTATTAACGGTTCATTCCCCCTGCTTGTGTTCACCTATAAGCCTGCTATATTCATAAATGCAGTTTTTAGAGCCTGCAAGGTGGGAATCTCCAGTGGAAACTAAATGAACTGTGACACAATAAGATGTTCTGAAAGTGCTGTAATTGTTTGTGTGATCACTGCTTACAGAAGATTGTGACAGACCCAAATCATCACTATTGCATTGTTGCATGTTCCCAGTTGCCAAATATCGTAATGTAGTGATTACTTTAATTTATATATTAAATTATATTATATTAAATTATTATATAATCTATACCGTCTTATTAACTCATTGTCATCCATTGTCTGCAACACATTTCTTCTGCCTCTTCATCTTTCTGCCATTTTCTCCTCTGCTAAAGAAACTCTTAAGCCTCTTAAAAGTCCTCGTCTGTGCTCATAACAAATTTTACCTTAAGACCTCTTTTAAGGGATAAGATGCTTTCTGAATTAATTTTTTCTTTACTAGGATTTTTTTCTTTAATTTTAAAAGTAAACGCCCACATTTCTAAGAATTTTCTTAGAATTTTGTCACTAGGAACTACTTTTTGCATTAAGATTCTTTATGAATACGGGCCCAGATCTTTTAGAACAAAGCATGAAAGATTGCTCCTTTGCCTCTTCCCTGACATCTTTGAAATAGACGAATGCAATAATCAATATTATACATTGGATAAAATATAATGAAATAGCCTAGGCAAAACGTTTTGAAAATGGGGACCAGGATGAGGTGCAGTAAAAATAAAAGGAAAGAAATTTTTTTTTTTTTTTAAACTATTATGGATACTGCCATACAAGTATTATGGATAGGCCTATTATAGAAGTCTCTTATATAAAACTGTCAGAGTAGCCCCGCATCCTCTTCAACGTGTAACTTTGGCAATAAAAAAATAATAGTGGGCTAATAATAGGCACAAAAGCTACGGCCGACCACGTATAATGGCCAAAATTGCGTGCGTGTCGGGGTCATAATAACCATCAGACCAAAACATATCTTAGACTGTTTTTAAAAAATGTTAAATTAATATATTGATAAAAAAAAAACATATAGTGAAAATCTGTGTCATTGTCTTGACAAGTCTGTAACCGTAACGTTACCTACTTCAGCGAGCGTCTGGATCTGTGTTGCACACGAGCCTGTAAAAATCTTACCCGGATACAGCAATGCTATTTTCTGATTGGCTGATCGGTAGCTATATTTTTTTTATTCGATTAGCAGGTGCGTGTCAGGGCCTTCGGGGAACTCACTTGATTCCTCTACGTTACCTGTTTCACTGTTTAAAAAAATAGCGCCGCAACTTGGTGGGCGTTGTCCTCGTAATGTCTCTGCGTGAGAAATACAAGGTGTGGCGTGTGAGCGTGTGAACGGGTTGAAATGCGTGAGTCTCACGCCCAATGCGTGAGACTTGAGAGCCCTGTATTATATATATATATATATATATATATATATATATATATATATATATATATATATATATATATATACTACTGGTAATATGACAGTTAATATTGTAGCTATACATCTAGAGCAGGGGTTCCCAAACTTTTTAGCCCGCGACCCCATGATAAATGCCCCCAAAAATACTCCTCTCGTCGCGTGAAATGTACAGCAAATCGATTTTATGCCCAGTCTCAAAGCACACGAAGTTATATTTTATTGTTCTTATGTGCAAAATCAGTCTTACAATTCTGCATGAGCTGCTCGATATCCACCTGTTCTCTCTCGGAAAGTAACTGTGCAGCTATTTTGGGTTGAACTCGTTCATTATTCTGCCATCAGGAACCAGTCGAGTAAGTCTGAGCTGCTCACACGCGTGCTCACAGTCTCACACTTGTGCACGCACACACACACACACACACACACACACACACACACACACACACACACACACACACACACACACACACACACTCATGCTCATGCTAATCCGTTAGATGTGTCACTTTATGCTTTCCATGGTGACGCGTCATTGCTTGTCACGTGACATACCGCAGCAACAACAGAGAATCAGAATCAGAATCAGAATCAGCTTTATTGCCAGGTATGTTTACACATACGAGGAATTTGTTTTCGTGACAGAAGCTCCGCAGTACAACAGAATGACAGCGACAGAACATAAAACACATAATAAAAGAATAAAAATACAAATATGTAGACAGTGAATGACAATATACAAATGACAATTGTAGGCAGGTATATTACAAAGTGAAGTTATGTATGTACATATATATTGTGTGCAAAATTAAGTGTATACTAAGTATGTGTGTTAGATAAATAAAGTGTGTGTGCATATAAATATAAAGTGTAGTGTGTTCGCCATTATTATCAGCTGTTCAGAAGATGGATTGCCTGAGGGAAGAAACTGGTCCTGTGTCTGGTCGTTCTAGTGCTCAGTGCTCTGTAGCGTCGACCAGATGGCAACAGTTCAAAGAGGGAGTGTGCTGGATGTGAGGGGTCCAGAGTGATTTTGACAGCCCTTTTTCTCACTCTGGATAAGTACAGTTCTTGAATAGATGGGAGAGTTGAACCGATGATTCGCTCAGCAGTCCGGACTACCCTCTGTAGTCTTCTGAGGTCAGATTTAGAAGCTGAGCTGAACCAGACAGTTACTGAAGTGCAGAGGATGGATTCAATGATGGTGGAGTAGAACTGTTTCAGCAGCTCCTGTGGCAGGTTAAACTTCCTCAGCTGGCGGAGAAAGTACAACCTCTGCTGGGCCTTTTTCACAATGGAGTCAATGTGAATGTCCCACTTCAGGTCCTGAGAGATGGTGGTTCCCAGGAACCTGAATGACTCCACTGCAGTCACAGTGCTGTTCATGATGGTGAGTGGGGGGAGTGCAGGGGGGTTTCTCCTGAAGTCCACGATCATCTCCACTGTTTTGAGCGTGTTAAGCTCCAGGTTGTTGAGACTGCACCAGACAGCCAGCTCTTTTACCTCCTGTCTGTAAGCAGACTCGTCACCGTCCTGAATGAGGCCGATGAGTGTGGTGTCATCTGCAAACTTCAGGAGCTTGACAGAGGGGTCCTTAGATGTGCAATCATTAGTGTACAGGGAGAAGAGCAGTGGGGAGAGAACGCAGCCCTGGGGAGCTCCGGTGCTGATTGTACGGGTGCTGGATGTGTATTTTCCCAGCCTCACTAGCTGCTGCCTGTCTGTCAGGAAGCTGTTGATCCACTGACAGATGGAGGTGGGCACGGAGAGCTGATTTAGTTTGGGCAGGAGGAGGTTTGGGATGATCGTGTTGAATGCCGAGCTGAAGTCCACAAACAGGATCCTCACATAAGTCCCCGGTCTGTCTAGGTGTTGCAGAACATAATGCAGTCCAATGTTTACTGCATCGTCCACAGACCTGTTTGCTCTGTAGGCAAACTGAAGAGGATCCAGCAAGTGCCCAGTGATGTCCTTCAGGTGGGCCAGCACCAGTTTTTCAAATGACTTCATGACTACAGACGTTAGAGCCACAGGCCTGTAGTCATTTAGTCCTGTAATTTTGGGTTTCTTAGGGATGGGGATGATGGTGGAACGTTTGAGGCATGATGGGACTTCGCACAGCTCCAGCGATCTGTTGAAGATCTGTGTGAAGATGGGGGCCAGCTGGTCAGCACAGGATTTCAGACAGGCTGGTGTAACACAATCTGGGCCTGGTGCTTTTTTCCTTTTTTGCTTCCGGAAGACCTGGCGCACCGCATCCTCTCTGATCTGAATTGCAGGTGTGGGGGAGAGGGGGGATGCAGGAGGTGAGAATGGTGAGAGTGCTTGATTGGAGAGGTGTTCAGGATGGGTTGCAGGAGCTGTTAATGGTGTGAACGGTAGTTTGGAGAGGCATTCAGGGCTGGTTGCAGGAGTTGTGAAGGGTGTGAATGGTTGTGTGGGGAGGCGTTCAGGGCAGGTGATGGGTGTTCTTTCAAACCTGCAGTAAAACTCGTTCAGATCGTCTGCCAGTCGTTGATTCTCTACGGTGCTGGGGGGTGGTGTCTTGTAATTGGTGATGTTCTTTAGACTTTTCCACACTGATGCGGAGTCGTTGGAAGTGAACTGAGTCCTTATATTTTCAGAATAATTCCTCTTTGCCACTTTGATCTCCTTTTCCAATGTGTATTTAGCCTGTTTATACAAGACATTGTCCCCCTTCACGTAAGCATCTTCTTTGGCCTGACGGAGCTGTCTGAGTTTTGCAGTGAACCACGGTTTGTCATTATTGTAAATTAGTTGAGTCTTTGTAGGAATACACATATCCTCACAGAAACTGATATATGATGTTACGGTCTCTGTGAGTTCATCCAGATCGGTGGCAGCAGCTTCAAAAACACTCCAATCAGTGAGGTCAAAACAAGATTGTAAATCCTGCTCTGCTTCATTAGTCCATCTTTTTACAGTCCTTGATACAGGTTTAGCTGATTTTAGTTTCTGCCTGTAGGACGGTATAAGATGAACCAGAAGGTGATCAGAACGTCCCAAAGCTGCTCGTGGAACAGAATGAAATGCATCCTTTATTGTGGTGTAGCAGTGATCCAATATATTACTGTCTCTTGTGGGACAAGTAACATGCTGTCTGTATTTTGGCAGTTCACGGGACAGATTGGCTTTATTAAAGTCCCCGAGAATGATTAAAACAGAGTCCGGGTGTTGTTGTTCTGTCTCTGTGATCTGATCAGCGAGTTTCTGTAAAGCTGAGCTCACATGCGCTTGCGGATGGATGTAAACACTGACCAGAATGAACGAGTGAAACTCCCGCGGCGAATAGAACGGCTTGCAGTTAATGAAGAGTGTTTCGAGATTTGAGCAGCACGTCTTCTTTAACACAGTTACATCTGTACACCACCGTTCATTGATGTAAAAGCATGTTGAATGAATGATCTGCTTTTGTCATTTTTCCTTTTTTATTCAAAATATTAACAAATTTGTTAGATATGGCATGAAATAGCTGATATTCCGATTGTCAAATATATGCAAGTGGAAGTGTTTTGTTGTTTAAACACCTTTATAACGATCGCGTTAGTAGAGCTTTATGCGCGATGGGCGCCGCCATCTTAGTTTGTGCCGCAGACGCAGTTCAGAGAATCAGATCTGTTGGATTTACAACACGTGAATTCATCCACTTCTCCCGAAATACATAAAAGTAAGTGGCTGGTGAACTGGGAGAATAATGGAGTAAACTTTAAAGTTACTTACACAATGTGTATCTGATATGAATAAAATGTGTCTAATTATAATGAAAAATATTATTATTGCCTCTTCCTTTGACATCAGTGTGTATTTTACAAACTCTAAATGTATTGTTTTTTCTAGTACTTATATGTCTGAAACCTAAAATAAACATTATGTGGTTGAAAACACTGAAAAGTTGTGATGACAGCTCTGAGCGCACTTGTCTCTGGCTCAGCGCCAGCCAACTCGCGAGAGCACATTTGAATTTCACGTCATGCACTGACCGGTGTGGTCGTACACTCCAGGGACTAGCCTAGACTGATCACACCGGTGTGATCGTACGTGCGATGCGAAAGAGTTACATTAATTGAAACAAAAATATATAAAGCCTATATCGAAATCATCTCGCGACCCCTGCGCCGGGGTCCCGCGACCCACCGTGGGGTCGCGACCCCTACTTTGGGAACCACTGATCTAGAGCAGTGGTTTTCAAACCAGTTCTGCAAGCACCCTTGGCACCTCACATTTTGTATGTCTCCCTATATCTGACACACCCATTGTAGGTCTTGCGGTCTCTACTAATGAGCTGATGAGTTAAAACAGGTGTGACAGATGAGAGAGACTAGCTCCAGGTGTGATAGATGAGGGACCGGTTTAAAAAGCACTGATCTAGAGTTTCATCGTGGACATTTACATAAGGATGCAGAGGAGGAGTCTGACAATCTGACAGATATAAAGAGTGTTTGTGGCAGACTGAAGAACACAAACGGTGAGTTACTGCTTTATTCATGATTTTCTTATTCAGACATTTATACAGCTTTTAGAAAACAGAAACATGGCATGTAATAGGAAATGTTCCAATTATTTTCATCTAGATAAAACTGATCTCTGCTGTGATCTACTGAGGAGAGATTGAGAAGATGGCAGGAAGTTCATCAATAACTCTAGATTCCTAGAGATGTTTTCAGTGTGATGTTCATCTCTTTCTCTCTGATTCTGTAGATGTTGGTGTTTTTAGCAACTATTTTCTCTGTTGCTCTGGTGAGCGGATGCAGTCAGGATAAACCTATGCCAGTTGACTGTTCTGACCTTTATAAATCAGGACAAACAGTCAGTGGGATTTACTCCATCTATCCAGCAGGAGACATTCCTGTCTGGGTTTACTGTGAGATGATCTCAGGTGGGAAAGATGAAGACAACGGAGCATGGACGGTATGAATGTGACTCTAGATCATCAAACACACATCAGCACATTCATTATGAATCATATCTTCTATATAAACCCATCACAGGTGTTTCAGAGGAGAATGGACGGCACTGTGAATTTCTATCGGCCGTGGAATCAGTACAAGAGAGGATTTGGGAATGTGGAGGGAGAATACTGGCTGGGTAAGATCTCACCGTGTGTGTGTGTGTGTGTGTGTGTGTGTGTGTGGATGTTCATGTCCAGTGTTTGGTTGAACGTGTTCTCTGTGTGTATGATCAGGGCTGGAGAACATGTACCAGCTGACACGTAAGAACAAGTACATGCTGCAAGTGGATCTGGAGGACTTCACCGGGAGGAAAGGTTTCGCTCTGTACTCCTCCTTCTCTGTGGATCGTGAAACCCAAGGGTATAAACTACATGTTTCAGGATTCACTGATGGAGGAGCAGGTAGGACCCTTTCATTCACATTATCAATCACACTCCGAGGAGTAAATGTGCTCCTGGTGTCCTTCGTCATGCTGTTCCTCTCTGCAGGAGACTCTATGACCGTCCATGATGGACAGAAGTTCACCACCTTTGACAAAGACCAAGACTCCTATGAAACAAACTGTGCCAGAGTGTATCTTGGGGCGTTTTGGTACTATAACTGTCACCTTGCAAACCCCAATGGTGTGTATTTATGGGGAGATGATCCCACCCTTTTCGCTGTTGGAAATGTTTGGTACACATGGACAAACAATTTTTCTGTTGGTATGAAATCCATCAGCATGAAGATCAGACGCGTATCTGTTCAGGGGGTCGGGGTCAGGGTCGGGGTGGCAAGGTTTGGGGGGTTTCGTTAAATATACAATGGAAGCAAATCAATAAACTTCGGCAATTAAAAGGTTTTTATGTGTTGATGTGACTTCTTTTCACAAATCCCAGAAACCGTAAATGAGGAATTCAGTTCAACCGTTCCCAAACCAATAATCTTTCTCTATAAATTAAACTATATCTGTAACTGAACAGCATGTACTGTTAACACAGACACCCCAATTTTTTCAATTTTCAACAAAAGTCCACATTTTTACATCACGGTTTGTATCTTTAATAAAAACCTACAGTTCCTCCTTGTTTTAAACAATTTAACTTTATGTCTATCTTCGCTAGAAGAGACCAACTAACAATGCAATAAAATTCAACATTAAAATAAAAAGATATTATATGGAAATATTGAACTGTAATTTAATATGCCTGTGTCAGTTTCATTCACTTCCTCTTTGATGACGATTTCACTGTAGCGTATGCTGGAAGTGCAAACTCCGTCACTGGCCAAAAAACATTTAATTGTGTTTTCTGAAGCGCTGCCATTGTGTGCAACGAAGCCACAGCCTGACCTGCTGCTTTTATGTTCTGCCATTTAAGCGGGAGGTATCCTGGAGGAGCTTAGATGGCAAAGAGGGAGATTTAAGAGAGGATGTTTTCCCCCACAGAGAAACAGGGGGCATCTTCTCATAGCCATTTTCACTCATGCCCTCTGGACCAGCTGCTGTTGAGGCACGGAAGAGAATGAGCTTGTGGGGATAACAGGTGGATCTCATTGAGGAGTTTAGAGAGGGACTTTCCCTTTCACGCTCTTCGGCGGCAGACGAGAGTGAACTTCAGGAGGAAGATGTGTTGTAATTAACCCTTTCTGATACTGAAGTTAGTGCTCTGCTGGGTTCTGCCCAGGAAGAGCAGGAGATGTCTGAGGATGGCGAAGAAGCTGAGGCTGAGCCTTCTCAATCCTACTGCCCTGCGTATGTGGAGCTGTTAGAGGTTCTGGATCGCGCCAAAGTTGGACTTGCCATGGAAGCGTGCTAGCAAAGTAATGCCGCTAGGTTACCTCGATGAGCGTTATTAGTCTCACCATAGCCCTCCAGCCCAGATGAGTCTTCCATTCTTGTCTGATTTACATGCAGAAGTCGAAAAAAAATGGAAGAGGCCATTTTCTTCTCGCATACATCGGTTTCAGTGTACGAGATATGCTAACATTGAGGGCATGAGCGAAAATGGCTATGAGAAGATGCCATCTGTTTCTCTGTGGGGGAAACATCCTCTCTTAAATCTCCCTCTTTGCCATCTAAGCTCCTCCAGGATACATCCCGCTTAAATGGCAGAACATAAAAGCAGCAGGTCAGGCTGTGGCTTCGTTGCACACAGTCGTGGCCTGGTGGAAGTCATGGCCTAATGGTTAGAGGGTTGGACTCCCAATCGAAGGGTTGTGGGTTCTAGTCTCGTGCCGGATGGAATTGTGGGTGGGGGGAGTGCATGTACAGCTCTCTCTCCACCTTCAATACCACGACTTAGTTGCCCTTGAGCAAGGCATCGAACCCCCAACTGCTCCCCGGGCGCCGCAGCAATGGCTGCACACTGCTCCGGGTGTGTGCTCACAGTGTGTGTGTGTGTTCACTGCTCTGTGTGTGTGCATTTCGGATGGGTTAAATGCAGAGCACAAATTCTGAGTATGGGTCACCATACTTGGCTGAGTGTCACTTCACTTTCACTTTCACTTTCACAATGGCAGCGCTTCAGGCCTATCAGGCTGACCTGCTGAAGGACCTGGATAAAGGCGAGGGCCTTTCAGCTGACCATGTAGCCGAGCTGCGCCGCATCACAAACCTCTCTCTCCATGCTACCAAACACCATGGGTAGGTCTATGGCGACCATGGTAGTAACGGAGCGACATCTGTGGGTGAACCTGGCAAACATCTGGAGGAAGGAAAACTGCTTTCTTTTCGATGCTCCAGTCTCACCTTCTGAGCTTTTCGGTACCTGCATCGAGACGGTGGTTGAGAAGTTCAGGGAGGCAAGGGCACGCTCAGCTGCCTTTAAATCCTTCATTCAACTAAGGTCCAGGTCCGAGCCCGAACAACATAGGGGTCCAGGCCCATCTCGTTCTGAGGATCAAAGACGGGTGCAGAAGGCTAGTGTTGCAGCTCGTGCTCCTCCCCCGCCTGTGGGCATTGGCAAGAGGAATCGTGGGTCACGAGGAGGTAAGCAGGACCTGAGGGATGTGATTCAGATGAGGCAGCGTTCTCATCCGAATCGGAGCGATACCTAGGTAGCTAATTATTCCCTTTGTATGTTTTTAACTTCTGCTCTTATCCCCCCTTGCCTAATTCCCCTGTAACCACCAGCTCTCCACCTGATCGAGGTTAGGTGGAAAAATTTCTCACATAACAGTCTCCTATGCTGGACCTATGATGTTTTTGGTTGGTTCTATATTCATAGTAACCACCTTACTGATGATCCGGACTATAAGGAGGTGCCCCATGAGCGGGACTCCAGTACAGGAGGGTGGGTGAGTATGTAACCCTTTCTGTATATACTTATGGGTTAAATTGCTAGTGGTTATGTGTCTACTAACACTCTGTGAGTCACTTTTACAGTGTTCAGTCATGGCATTTACTAACACCTATCAGCACCGACCTTCCGGCCTCGTGCTCTGGTATTAGGCGGCCGAGATCACAGGCTTCTGCGGGAGCCTCGCTGATCATCAGAACTGAAACACAGCACTGCAGGGGATTTCATGAATGTCCGGCCAGGTCACCCTGAGGTCACCTAATATGCGCTGTCACATCCAGCAGGAAGGCGGAGGTGGTAGTTACAGAATTCTTCCTGTATATAATGCCTCAGGTGATGCTCCCCTCACCAGAGATTTGTAAAATTGGAGCTTGCCTCTCCCGTGCGGTTCAGCACCCCTGCGATGCTTGGGAGCCATACACTCTGTGTACTTCCTAAAGTGGTAAGTGTGGATGCAAGACTCTGCACACTTTTATGAAATCATGTACGATAAGGGTTACGCGCTCCGCTTCATTCCCTTTTCTAGATGGTTAGACCTTGGTTCCTTTGGCTCCATTCAGCCGAAGTCAAGTCAAGTCAAGTCACCTTTATTTATATAGCGATTTAAACAAAATACATTGTGTCAAAACAACTGAACAACATTCATTAGGAAAACAGTGTGTCAATAATGCAAAATGACAGTTAAAGGCAGTTCATCATTGAATTCAGTTATGTCATCTCTGTTCAGTTTAAATAGTGTCTGTGCATTTATATGCAATCAAGTCAATGATATCACTGTAGATGAAGTGACCCCAACTAAGCAAGCCAGAGGTGACAGCGGCAAGGAACCGAAACTCCATCGGTGACAGAATGGAGAAAAAACCTAAGGGGGGGGGGGGCAGTTCTCCTCTGACCAGACGAAACCAGTAGTTCAATTCCAGGCTGCAGCAAAGTAAGATTGTGCAGAAGAATCATCTGTTTCCTGTGGTCTTGTCCTGGTGCTCCTCTGAGACAAGGTATTTACAGGGGATCTGTATCTGGGCTCTAGTTGTCCTGGTCTCCGCTGTCTTTCAGGGATGTAGAGGTCCTTTCTAGGTGCTGATCCAACATCTGGTCTGGATACAGACTGGATCTTGTGGCTACGGTGACCTCGGAATAAGGGAGAAATAGACTAATATTAGCATACATGCCATTCTTCTTATGATGTAGCAGGTACATCGGGTGGTATGGGAAGTGTTCCCGGTTCTGGTTTACCTAATTAATGCAGCCTAAAAATCCTTAAACGGATTTGGATATTAAAAGCATATTAGGATGTTATGTGTAAGCCAGGTTGAAGAGATGGGTCTTTAATCTAGATTTAAACTGCAAGAATGTGTCTGCCTCCTGAACAATGTTAGGTAGGTTATTCCAGATAGCCAAATAGGAAAAGGATCTGCCGCCCACAGTTGATTTTGAGAACGTAGCGGACGTAGAGGATTATAATGTAAAAAGAGCTTTTTCAAATACCGAGGTGCTAAACCATTCAGAGCTTTATAAGTAATAAGCAATATTTTAAAATCTATTCGATGTTTGATAGGGAGACAGTGCAGCATTGACAGGACCGGGCTAATATGGTGATACTTCCTGGTTCTAGTAAGAACTCTTGCTGCAGCATTTTGGACTAACTGTAGTATGTTTACTAAGCGTGCAGAACAACCACCCAATAAAGCATTACAATAATCTAACCTCGAGGTCATGAATGCATGGATTAACATTCCTGCATTTGACATTGAGAGCATAGGCCGTAATTGAGATAGATATATTTTTGAGATGGAAAAATGCAGTTTTACAAATGCTTGAAACGTGGCTTTCTAAGGAAAGATTGCGATCAAATGGCACACCTAGGTTACTAACTGATGATGAAGAATTGACAGAGCAGCCATCAAGTCTTAGACAGTGTTCTAGGTTATTACAAGCAGAGTTTTTAGGTCCTATAATTAACACCTCTGTTTTTTCTGAATTTAGCAGTAATAAATTACTCGTCATCCAGTTTTTTATATCACTATGCATTCCATTAGTTTTTCAAATTGGTCTGTTTCACCGGGCTGCGAAGAAATATAGAGCTGAGTATCATCAGCATAACAGTGAAAGCTAGCACCATGTTTCTTGATGATATCTCCCAAGGGTAACATATAAAGTGTGAAGAGTAGTGGCCCTAGTACTGAGCCTTGAGGTACTCCATACTGCAATTGTGATCGATATGATACATCTTCATTCACTGCTTCAAACTGATGGCGGTCATATAAGTACGATTTAAACCATGCTAATGCACTTCCATTAATGCCAACAAAGTTTTCAAGTTCTTTGGGGTCAAGTTGTGTTTTTTTGATGAGAGGCTTAATAAAAGCCAGTTTGAAGGTTTTGGGGACATGTCCTAATGACAATGAGGAATTAATAATAGTCAGAAGAGGACCTATGACTTCTGGAAGCACCTCTTTTAGGAGCTTATATGGTATCGGGTCTAACATACATGTTGTTGGTTTAGATGATTTAACAAGTTTATACAATTCTTCCTTTCCTATAGTAGAGAATGAGTGGAACTGTTCCTCAGGGGGTCTATAGTGCACTGTCTGATGTGATACTGTAGCATGATAGACCTGAAAACTCTTCAATACTCGTGAGATGACCGCTTATAATAGGGTTCCATTTATCTTGTCGAAAAAATTTTTGTTGTTGTTGTTAGAGCACATGACAAGCTGCGCGTAGACGAGACCGCGCTGAGCTGCGCGTAGACAAGGCCACGCTGAGCCGCACATAACTAGACCATGCTGAGCCACACATAGACAAGGCACCATTGAGACCACATGAACCTGGCCACAAAGGGCCATGCTGCTACGCGCAAAAGCTATGCAGCGATATACGGGAGTCCGCTAAAGCCACGCGAAGATGAGGACTCAGAACAACGCAACTAATTCATAGCACGAGTTTGAAAACTGAACTATCAACAGATTGATAGAGCATGGCAACACCACCAGTAGTTGCATGGAAATTTACCTGAATTATTACTGAGTTTGCTGAGCTTCAAGGGTGGTCTTTAGGTCAGGTCTTATGTAAGACTCGAATGCTGAGGAAAATAGGAATATACAAGATCTTCCCAGGATCTTGATAGCTGCTGTAGGAATGCCGCGGTCGGCTGCTGTAGTAGCTGCTCCATTCCTAAATGAGTGTCCAGTATACAGGGAAGGGTATAGGCCACAGTTTTTAAGGACAGAAACTAGATGAGATCTGAACCAGGTTTTAGAAAGAGGAGCTCCATTAGAGAGTGAGAATAGGGATGAGTGATCTGAGGATCTGGGGCGAATTTTAAGGAATCTAATCATAGATGAAAAGGGGCAGAAATTATTTCTAATTTTGGATATTGTTATGGAAACACCAGAACCAGAAGAGTCATTTTTAGAGTGTTTAAGAAAAAGTGTAAAGCAGTTAGGAGATAAGTGTAAGTCGGAGATAGAAAGAGCTGTTGTAAAAAAAAAAATATATATTTTACTTTCTTATTTACTTTCTTAGACATTTAGTGGGTTTTCAAATATTTTCATTTTTTTTCCTTTTGATTTAACTTGTGTTTCTCTCTCGGTATGTATGTTTGTCACCTGAAATGCAGCGAAGACATCACACAGTAAAACAAAGAGCCTTTGAAGTCTTTAGTGTGGGTAATTTACTCAGGAAAGACAGAGGGGTTAGCCATAAATCAAGACCTTTGACCTCACGGGTGTGAAGATAATAAAAGCCCAAGGGGTTAGAAGGGCCATTGTGTTTTCTGAAAACAGATAGTTTTGGTTTACGGGGTTAAGTGGAAATTAACAGAGAAGGAGCCTTGTAAGAAGTGGGGGTGATAACAGTATAATAAGGCTGTCTGTTTTCAGTGTGATTCAGGTTTGTTGTGTTTCAGGGTAACTGCTGAAACAGTGAACGCACCTCTTTAAGGAAAATAAACTTCTTTCCTTAAATATACAGGTCCTTCTCAAAAAAATTGCATATTGTGATAAAAGTTCATTATTTTCCATAATGTAATGATAAAAATTAAACTTTCATATATTTGAGATTCATTTTACACCAACTGAAATATTTCAGGTCTTGTTTTAATACTGATGATTTTGGCATACAGCTCATGAAAACCCGAAATTCCTATCTCAAAAAATAGGAAAAGTCCCAAAAAGTCCCGCAATCAGGCAAATATTTTTGACAACAGCGCCCTGCTGGTATTTTCAGGTTCCTGTCAAATTACAGAAATATAGATTTGTATTAAGTTGTGCAAGGAAACAGCAACAATGGTAATGTCATGCAGTTATGTGACATGATGTCATCAACCCAACTGCATTTGCAGTATTTCAGATAATAATAATGAGCTATATACAGTATTGTTCAAAATAATAGCAGTACAATGTGACTAACCAGAATAATCAAGGTTTTTCGTATATTTTTTTATTGCTACGTGGCAAACAAGTTACCAGTAGGTTCAGTAGATTCTCAGAAAACAAATGAGACCCAGCATTCATGATGTGCACGCTCTTAAGGCTGTGCAATTGGGCAATTAGTTGAATTAGTTGAAAGGGGTGTGTTCAAAAAAATAGCAGTGTGGCATTCAATCACTGAGGTCATCAATTTTGTGAAGAAACAGGTGTGAATCAGGTGGCCCCTATTTAAGGATGAAGCCAACACTTGTTGAACATGCATTTGAAAGCTGAGGAAAATGGGTCGTTCAAGACATTGTTCAGAAGAACAGCGTACTTTGATTAAAAAGTTGATTAGAGAGGGGAAAACCTATAAAGAGGTGCAAAAAATGATAGGCTGTTCAGCTAAAATGATCTCCAATGCCTTAAAATGGAGAGCAAAACCAGAGAGACGTGGAAGAAAACGGAAGACAACCATCAAAATGGATAGAAGAATAACCAGAATGGCAAAGGCTCAGCCAATGATCACCTCCAGGATGATCAAAGACAGTCTGGAGTTACCTGTAAGTACTGTGACAGTTAGAAGACGTCTGTGTGAAGCTAATCTATTTTCAAGAATCCCCCGCAAAGTCCCTCTGTTAAAAAAAAGGCATGTGCAGAAGAGGTTACAATTTGCCAAAGAACACATCAACTGGCCTAAAGAGAAATGGAGGAACATTTTGTGGACTGATGAGAGTAAAATTGTTCTTTTTGGGTCCAAGGGCCACAGGCAGTTTGTGAGACGACCCCCAAACTCTGAATTCAAGCCACAGTACACAGTGAAGACAGTGAAGCATGGAGGTGCAAGCATCATGATATGGGCATGTTTCTCCTACTATGGTGTTGGGCCTATTTATCGCATACCAGGGATCATGGATCAGTTTGCATATGTTAAAATACTTGAAGAGGTCATGTTGCCCTATGCTGAAGAGGACATGCCCTTGAAATGGTTGTTTCAACAAGACAATGACCCAAAACACACTAGTAAACGGGCAAAGTCTTGGTTCCAAACCAACAAAATTAATGTTATGGAGTGGCCAGCCCAATCTCCAGACCTTAATCCAATTGAGAACTTGTGGGGTGATATCAAAAATGCTGTTTCTGAAGCAAAACCAAGAAATGTGAATGAATTGTGGAATGTTGTTAAAGAATCATGGAGTGGAATAACAGCTGAGAGGTGCCACAAGTTGGTTGACTCCATGCCACACAGATGTCAAGCAGTTTTAAAAAACTGTGGTCATACAACTAAATATTAGTTTAGTGATTCACAGGATTGCTAAATCCCAGAAAAAAAAATGTTTGTACAAAATAGTTTTGAGTTTGTACAGTCAAAGGTAGACACTGCTATTTTTTTGAACACACCCCTTTCAACTAATTCAACTAATTGCCCAATTGCACAGCCTTAAGAGCGTGCATATCATGAATGCTGGGTCTTGTTTGTTTTCTGAGAATCTACTGAACCTACTGGTAACTTGTTTGCCACGTAGCAATAAAAAATATACTAAAAACCTTGATTATTCTGGTTAGTCACATTGTACTGCTATTATTTTGAACAATACTGTATATCCATATATGAATATTTAAACAATACACAGAATTTAGCCCTGCCTACAACTTGTATTCATTCAGCCCCAGTGTCCAAGGCAACTTTAAACTAAGAGGTTTGTCTTTTGGTTCACTGCACTGTAAAAAAAAAAAAAAAGTGAAATGCATGGCAGCACATGTTGCCAAACGTTTACCATTAATGAAAATATTGGTTAAAGATGGTTAAAAAAGAAATGGTCAGTGACTGGCAAAAGCATTTGCCAACCAAAAACTGTAAAAGTAAGGTAAAATATCCTAATTCATAAGTGTTTTACAAAAAAAAATTTTTTACAGGTAGTTCCGAGATGAAAAATATAGAAAATATAAATCTCTTGGATGCATCAATTAGTTAGCCACAGCACACACGCAGGAGCTGATAAAAAAACTATCATTCCATCAGCAACTACAGTGCAAATAAGTTATTAGAGAAAAAAATAAAAAATAAATAAAAATTACAGTGTGGTCATGCAGTAGAGTAGGTTAAGTCACTTGTACAGTACAGAATATTTAAGAGAAAAAGTTTAATTTTCTTACAGGAAAAGAAACATTAGCATATGCCTCAGTTACTCCAGAAAGGACATTCACCCTTATAAAAACCCACACTAACCTTTTTAAAGACAGCTTGTGTGTGTATAATAAAAACTAGAGTGCATTACACATACCATTGGCCCTGTTGCATCCTCTGTATTTATTGAAATATTTTTTTGATCTCTACAACAAAGGGCAAATAGTTTTCTATTTTAATTTTCCTCCTTCCAACACCTGTCACTGTGAGAAACTACAAACCCCATTTCCAGAAAAGTTACGATGAGAAAGTACCATTGACACGGGCATATATTGGGATTTTATATGCTCCTTCTGGCATGCTTTAGCTCCTCCAAACCTCCTGAATGGTCCTACATGGTCTGGAAATATAATGCAGTAGCCTCGATATCCCTGTTTAAAAAGTTTCCTATATGTATCTCTGAAGATGACACTGTTATGAACAGTCTCCACATCTGACATGTGGCTTGTTCCTACCATGGGATGAGTTGATTATCAAATGGATATGGTCATAACATTTACTTTGCATGGCCTCAGATCACGGAGCTTCTTAAAATGATATTCCAGTTTGGGTTGTTGCTAAGAGGTAAATTGCATAACTGATTATTAACACTGCTATGTTGTTTTGTATTCAAAGCAATCTGGCCCAACCCTACTAACCGATCATCTGTCCCTTTGCCAGTCCATTTCCTCCATTTCCCATTCATCTTCCACCAGCTTAGGAGTTGGTTGAAGAATGCCTCTGTATGTGCGTGCTACAGTCTGCTGCTTGAGTATGAGTTAATGCAGTCTTCTCTTAAGTAGACTGATGAGGCCCTTGGATGCCTCCTCTGTGAATCCATTGGGATAGCCTATAAATCCACCGTCAGGATCACCGTCAGGTTGTTGGTTGTATATCTGGATCTCATCTAGCAAGTGCTTCTTTTTTTTGGCAATCTTCTGAGTAATCTCCTGATGCCTTTTGTTGCGATCTGTAATAAGAATAAAGACAATGGTATTACAAAAGAGCTGCCATGGCATTTAATGAACAGAAACAATATAACTTCCATCTACATCACTTACATTTAATAATATATACTATTCTGTCTATAAAAGGTAGTGCTTCTTCTGACAAATGCTCATGAAGAGTGCTTCGATGGAGACCTGCAAACCACAAGCATCAACAGAACTGGCTGCTGCATTTCCTAAAGAGAAAGGTTTCAAACACAATTCAGTTTTTGTAATTGCACAAAGTACAGCGGCAACATACACACTTTAGGACAATGTATAATTTGGACAGAAATCTATCTTGTATGTTTTTTCATACCGTACTGGACACTGACTGCATGTTTCAGCAACAATTAGGGTCTAAGCGACATAGGCTAAGAGGCATAGGCATCTAATCTGTGTGATATCTTTATTATCATCACTTTTCAAGAGTCCATCGTCCAGTCTTTTCTTTATTAAAGTCATTGATGGGGGATTGTCCCCTATCCATTCTACACATTGAATCTGGTGATCCCATGATCTTTATTGTAGCTCCACATATAGGCCAAACTTTCAAAAACAATATCCTCTGAATTGACAGTAGTAACACATGGTGCTCTTGTGTATTAAGAAAGTGGAAATCCTTAGGTTCATAGTTTTCTACAGAGCTAGTTTCTGTTTCCAATGAGAAGCTGTGATACTTGCACCAAGAATGAGAACAAACAAGTGCCTTTTGAAAATATCAGAATTACAACAGAGCACGCATGAATGCTGCAAACATGGAGCCTAAAGGTTGATTTCTACTTCTACGTTTGACCTATGCCGGAGCCTCTACGCTATAGAGTATGCGTTGGTTTTCATTTATACTTCTGGGTCGCTGTCCACGTTAACACAATTACACATGCAGAGGGAGCATGTGACACCCGGGGGAGGGGTTCTAGCAGACCAATTACTGCGCTTGCGTCTGTTTAGAATTGACGCATTGTTATATTTTTGGAGAGGTACACGTGAGGGTACATGTGCTACACACAGCTACGGCAGGAGTTCGACTGACACATTGCGCTTGGTCTGACATTTCCTACCTCAAATAATATTGTTCGATTTCGGTCCGATTTGCATGAAGATGCACCAATCATTTGGTTTTCACTGATAAAATATATACTTTCTTTTTTCAGCGTGAAGCAGACTGACTCACAGCTCGTCTGAACCGATCTGATTCTTTTGATGATTGATTCTGAACTAGTGATGTGTCATTCTTGAACGGTTCGTTGATTTTGAACGAATCTTTAATGTGACTCGGGAAGAACGAGTAGTTTCGGGGAGTGATTTGTTCAGTCGGGCATACGCATTATTCTATAGGTTCTGTTCTAGTCGTAGTAATTCACTTTTCAGTCAATGCAGCATGAGCCGGAAAGAGAATTGATTAGTTCATAGTTCGGGGCTATCAGGTTTTTGACTCGTTCCTCAATCACGTGACAGCCCAATACGCTAAACCCAATGCAATATGAGCCGGAAAGAGAATTGATTAGTCATCTCATGAGTCTTCGGGTCGAGTCATTCCTTAATCACGTGACAGACCCATACGCTAAAACCATAGACAGTAAAAGAATGCAGAGAATTGATTAGTTCATCTTTCGGTTCTTCGGGTTTTTCGTTCTTTTGTCCCGTGATGTGACAACATTGGCTAGAGTAATTAGTTAATTTACAACTTTCCTTACAAAATGGGTGCGTAGTACTTATTTATTATTAGTATTATTTACTCTTACACTAACGTGATGCATTTCTGGTTTCAAATTGTTGCATTTAATTTCTGTCATGGTGGTACTTTTCCATAACACTGAATGTGGAAATAAAGAGTTGGTTATGCTTAAAATGTTGATTTTTTTTCTGTCTGTCTGTTTGTTTGTTCGTTTTTGTTTAGTTGTGCAGTTATTAAATCAGATTGTCTGTGTAAACCATACTTTTGTGGCATATGACACTTTATAAACATTAAAAACACTGTACATACTTTTGAATAGTTGTTTATTGTTTATTTTTGTGCCAGAAAAGCTTTGTAACAAAGAGGACAACTATTCCAAAATAAATTAAAATAATAAAAATGTAAATAATTAAAAATGAAATAAAAATTAAAAGATAATAAAGCCACAGGGTCTAATAACATTAACAAATGAACTTTAAAAGTACAATATAAAAAAAAAAAAGAAAAACTAAATATTGCACAACAAGCTTTGCTTTTTTTACATAATAATTTTAAATGAATATGTTTTAAAATAAATAACACTTTTGTGCCAAAATAAAAACTTTATATCAAAGAGGATAACTATTCCCAAAATAATTTTAAACCATTTGAATAAAAAATAAATGAAAATTAAGAGATACTAAAGCTACGGAGCCTTATAACAATAACAAATTACCTTTAAAATCACAACAACAAAAATATTGCACAACAAGCTAGTCTTTTTCTAAATAAATAAAAATAAATAAGCTTTAAAATAAATAACACACTGTGGCTATATTTTTAGGACTTGCTTTAAGGCATGTTTGCATTATAAAAAAAAAAAAAAAAACAAGCTCCCTGACCTTGGATGGGCTGAGTCTGTGAGTTCTTCTATCTGAGATAATCTGCCCAGTTTTAGAAAAAAAATTTCAGATGGCACGGATGTGGCCACAATGCAAAGTCTTGTCTTTGTGACTTCAGAAAGGCTTTTGTATACTGGTGAACATCTCCTCCACCAGGCCAGAGGGTCTGATGTGCGGGGTAAGAGTGGCTCTGCAAGGTTGGCATCTCCATCATAGCATCTGAGGTCTTAGAAGAGGTAGCAGAAGGCCTCAAACTTAACCTCTCGTCAAAGTCTTCCCAAAACATGGCCCTGCACTGGCAGCGCACCAGGATCTGAAACTCCTCACTCTGAGCTGGGTTAAAACTATTGAAGCTGAAGTTATCATAACCTTAATGTTTTAAACTAACATTAATAATTCAAATTCAAAATGTTATTTGCTTTTAAGGTATGTCATTATGTCCTTTTTTGAGCAATCTTCTTATACATATATTACACCAATATGTCAAGTCTGCCTAGGAAAAGCAATTATTATACCAGCAAACTCAAAATTGGAGTAAAAATGAACAAACTAGTCTATAAATACTTTTTATTGTAAGCTTGGATTATTATATTATTATATAGCCTAGTGTTTATTTACCGATAGACAGTCAAGAAGACAAATTAATCAAAATTTTATTTATAACAGGGTTTTATTTATTTATAAAATAATAACAAACCACAGATCCTCAACAAACAGTAACAAAAACACAGTGACAGAAATAGCGCATGGGTCTGTCACGTGATTAAGGAACGAGTCAAACTCGACCCGAGACCCGAAAGACTCATGAGATTAACTAATCAATTCTCTTTCCGGCTCAAGACCGCGTTAGTTTTGCGTATGGGTCTGTCACGTGATTAAGGAATGACTTAAACCCGAAGACTTCTTAGGCTTGTTCGACTTAATGGAGCTCTGCGCAAACCGATCGTCGACTGACTTGAAGCAGTGCATGCCGGTGTCCTGACATTTTATCCTACCCTGTCAGATTTTCCTACGCGGGTTTACTGCGCACGCGCACATCAATATCGCGTCCTTTGTCTCATGCTAAACAACGATATTTAATGTATCTGCATTACTGTAAGGGTAGGTTTAGGGCTGGGGTAGGTGTAGACTTTAACAAAAACGCAATCTAATTGGTAGAAAATATTATTTATTGTTGGTTTCCTGTAACTGTATCCCTTTTAGCTACAACCGCGAATATAACACATAATTACTGTATTTGCAGTACTGTAAGGGTATGATAGGGTTGTGGTAGGTGTAGACGTTAATAAACCATAACTTTAGGGTGTACTCACACTAGCCAGTTTGAACCGTGCCCGGGTGCGTTTGACCACCAAAGCGCGGTTCGTTTGACTAGTGTGAGTGCTCCGAATCGTGCCCGGGCGCGGCTCGATTGGCCGGCCCTGGCCCGCTTGGAAGAGGTGGGCCAGGGCACGGTTCAGTTGGACTCGGGCGCGGTTCGCATGCAGTGTGAGCGCTAACCGTGCTGGAGCACGGAAAAGGACGCGTTGCGTCACGGTTTTGCGATGCTCCAAAACCAACATGACAGGGAAAGGGTCGCTTTGGTCTATGGCAGAGGTGCAAAACGCATAAAAACTAAAAACTGCAAAATCCTTGCTGCACTTCAGCTGGTACATTGCAAACATCCTCATACGAGCAGCGCGATTACGTGAAAATTTTCGCGCCACTAAGGCGACACATCTGTTTAACAACAGGCTGTGAGAGGGCTGTGGACAAAACAACACAAAATTATCCACAAAGAAAACAGATTGATGTACTCCATTGCGTTCAGAGAGCGCCGCTCTTCCTGTTTATCCCGAAACCATCGCACCATAATGACGTAAGCGTGCTCTGGCACGAATGCTGAAACGCTATATGTGAGTGCAGGCCAGAGGGGGAGTGGGGACAATCGTACTCGGGCCCGGTTCATGGCAACCGTGCCTAGTGTGAGTACACCCTTACAGTAGAATTTTCGTTGTGGAATTGTACTAACCACTGTTTTGGTGGGAGGTAGGAAAATCTGACAGCGTAGGACAAATCGACAGAACACCGGTTAGAAATTTTGTCCGACTTGATACAGCGCTGACGCCACGTGACTGTGACATGTGCCATCAAAGTACCGCGAGAGCGATTCGAGAGTAGCCGGAGATCTCAGCCAGCGCAGCTTCTAAAGAGCGGCTGCACAGATTCTGATGACGACACAACTGATCCAAGATTGGCTGGATTCACTGATGACACCGATGACGTGCGTTTCAAGTTTATTGCGAGTCGACTCCAGTTTCAGAAATTCTCATATGGACTTTTAAAACAGTTCAATACGTTTTTATGTCATCTTCATCTTATAAATCATATTTATTAAATATTGTTTTACTGTATTTACTTTATTGTTAATATAAAGTTTGTGTATGTTTATTTTGCATGACATTCTTTTTTGTATTCAGCAGCATAACCTATTCAAATGAGCATTTTTAATAACTAAAATATTAATCTTAAAAACATACAATCTAATGTGGTATTAAATGTATGCTCCATATACAAATGATACATGATACATTATGTTCCTCCATTTGTTTGGTTTCTTCATATTCTTTAGTTTATTTTGCTGTGTTTATACTTCACCTGCATGTGGTTAGCAAACTGCTAACAACTTGCTGTAACTTCAACTTAACAACATTCAAGACCCTTCCAAAACACCACTTATACACACATTTAAACCCGATCAAGTAAGCAATCGCCACGTGATCTGCCATGACTGACGTAATTGCAGCAAACTACGGGAGCCACAACGTGTCCGGCTTCATATCTCCGTTTTCAGCTCCTCCCCATCTGCACGCGGCTACTCTCGCCGATCGGTTGCATCCAGCCGCAGACGATGTCGAACACACCTCTTGTCAGATAAGGGGGAGAGCTCCAAGAAGGCGCCGTGGATAGTATTGGTTTTCTAAGCTGAGAAACAAATTGGGTATTTCTCACAAATGGTCGTATACATTCCGTAAAGTTGCTAGCTACTATTGATAGATTGTTAATAGTTGCCGAAATTGAATAAATATTGAAGTTGGAGTGCTGCATCAAAACTAAACTTAATTAAGAAATCATCAGTTTTACTGCACATTTCAGAAAAATGGCTGAGGATCTTGGCGCAGAGATGGAGGTTGATACTATAAAAGAGAAGAGAAGTTTTAACGAAACTCACTCGTATGCATGTAAAGTGAAAAGCGGAGGAAGTTGTGAATCTTGTCCGAACACACCAAGCAAAAATCAACCTCCCAAAAGGCATAAAAATGTCGTTGACTCCTCTTCCAAACAAACTGAACTTTCTTTGAATGACGTGCAGGAAAATATTATCCGAATTCTCTCTGAGAAAATCAATGAGTGATCCGACCAGCTAGAAAGAATGATTAAAGAGAATTCTTCCAACATTGAAGCTTTGGGCAAATCTCTCACCTCAGTGCATGATGATGTGATGGTCCTGCAGAAAGAAAACGAAATGCTGAAAAATGCGAATGCTCTTCTGGAATAAAAGGTGAAGGAAATGAACACAAAAATTAATGATCAGGAACGCTACAGCCGCAGATGGTGCCTGCGTTTGTATGGGCTGTCCGAACAAACTAATGAAAACGTGAAAACGAGAGTCATGGAAGTTTGCAAAGCAGTGGTTTCGGACGGGGATAAACGGGTGGTAGCAGATGGTTTGGATGTGGCACATCGGCTTGGTAGGCTTAAAAATTCGGATGATGGCAGAAGAGTGAAACCAAGACCGGTGATCATAAGATTCGTTTCCCGTACAGCCAGAGATTTAATCTGGAAAAACTCAAAAAACAACGAGTGTCTAACTACCAAGGGGCTGCGATTTAAGGAGGACTTGACAGCTTTTGACGTGGAAGCACGGAATCGTCTTTGGCCGACTGTGGAGAGAGCAAGGAAAGAAGGCAGAAATGCATACTTCAGCGGAGCGAGGGCTTTCGTAGACGGGAAAGAGATAAGTCTTGAAGGAGGCAACGGTCCTCCATAGGCTTATGGTCGTCTTGTTGTAGTCTGCACAATTGGCGGTGTTTTGCAAGACATGTTAATCTTTGTTTGGGAAAGGAAGAAAAGAAAATAAGAAATGTATACTTTTGAAACTGAATGCTCATTACTTTTTACTTTCCCTAATGTTTGCAACTTTAAAAATAGTAATAGCTACTTTTGTCGAACTTTTGTGAGGATCACATTATGTAAAAGTCTAAAGTTTAGGTTTATTTTACTCTTGTGGTTCTTAATTAATCGTTGAACGTTTATGTCTCTTTCTTTATTTTCTATTAATGCCAGAGGTATTCGTGATCTTTTGAAGAGAAAAGCTTTATTTTTGTATTGCAAAGGGAAAAATGTAGATTTTTGTTTAATTCAGGAAACGCACGCATGTTCTTCAGATGCTGTGTTTTGGAAAAATCAGTGGGGAAAAGAGATTTGGTTGTCATTTGGCAGTAACCGCTCAGCGGGGGTCGCTATTTTACAAGATAAATTTACAGGGCAAATAGTAAACTACGAAAAAGATGACTGTGGTAGATGGATATTGCTTGTGTTAAATAAGGATAACGAACATTTTGTAGTAGTCAATTGTTATGCCACCAATAACAAAGTAAACAACGGAATACTTTTTTCACATATTGAATCTAGGATTCAGCATTTTATTTCCCTTTATCCTTCAGCCCAAGTTATTTGGGGAGGAGATTTCAATACTGTGTTTAATGAAACCATTGATAGATGGCCTCCTAAAACTAGACCAGGCCCTTCTAGTGAATTGGAAAATGTATGTTTAAGATTGGGTCTTATTGATGTGTGGCGAAGTAAAAATCCAGACAAGGAAGAATATACATGGAGTAATAAGGACTCATCTCTTCATTCTCGTATTGACTATTGGTTAGTGTCTAATGATTTAACTAATAATGTGACCTCTGTATTGATAGAACCTTGCATAATGACAGATCATAAAGGAATTTTTATAAAAATAAATATGGTACAAGACAAATTAGTTAAAAATCATGGCAGCTATTGGAAATTAAATAACAAATTGCTTGAAAATGAATGTTTAAAGGAAAATATTAAAAGTATTATTGAAAAATATAGAAAAATCATCAAAGAGTTAGAAAAATCATATGGAAAGTATTGGGAATTAATGAAGTTTGATATTAGAAAGGCATTTATTAATCAAGGAAAATTAGAAACAAAGAATAATAATATTAAGGAAAAATCTATAATTGAGGATATTTTTAATTTGTGTAAAAAGAAGAAGGAACTGTTAACTGATTGTGAGTTACAAAAATTAGATTTATTGCAAATTGAATTAGATAAGATCTATGAGGATAAAGCAAGAGGAGCATTTGTTAGAACTAGACTTAAATGGTTAGAAAAAGGGGAAAAAAATACAAAATATTTTTTTGGCCTTGAAAAAAGAAACCATGATTTTGCCTCAATTTCTAAATTAATGATTAACAACAAATTAGTAGATAATTCTTCAGTTATTTCAAAATATGTTGCTCTGTTTTTTAGTAATTTGTATTCTCCTATATCAGCTACTTCAAATATGGATACCTTTTTAAATAATTTAGTGAGTGATACCAAAAAAATAGACCAGAACTTTCAGAATAATTGTGATAAAGAAATAAATAGTGAAGAGTTGAGAGAGTGCATTAACTTATTAAAGAATAACAAATCTCTGCCCATGCCCAATCATAATATTAGTACAATTTATTAATAATAATTTAGCCGTAAATAAAATGACCAACATGATGATCTCATGACCTCATCCGACCAGGACGATTCCTCACGAGCAGTTTTTAATTGCTAAAGGATATTTTCAACACCAGCGGAAGCTGGTAAGTGGTGTTTCATTCTCAGCGAAGTGATTTTGATGTTTATTTACTTATTATTATTTTACAAGAACGATGTGATGTGAGAACATGCAGATATGTTGTTTATATTGCTGTGTGTAGCCCGTAGTGCAGAAGTAACACTACCGTGCTCTTTGAGGGAGAAAAGTTTCACAGGCATCGAAGGGTCTTGTCTTTATGTTATTTGACTAAACTATTGTTATATTATCATATATATGCGCATCTCGTCAGTAAAGCCGGTTCTCTAATCAGCGGTTAATTCCATCAGGTGCGTGATTTCACATAGAGCAGCTGTTACTACACAGAGCCGTTGTTAATAGAGAAGATGCGCCAATCCACTTCATTTTTAGCGTTTGTTGGGAGAGAAGGAGTGAATGAAGAACATGAGGTTTTACAGATGGAGAAAACAGCCAGAACACAACACTCACAAGACACTCCAATCTACTGCAATGACATCTTTAAAGCCTCCGCTGAAGCAGGATGTGAGGAGAAAGAGCAGATCAAGACTGTTCTTACTAAAGGCATCGCTGGAATCGGAAAAACCGTCTCTGTGCAGAAGTTCATTCTGGACTGGGCCGAGGGAAAAGCCAATCAGGATGTAGATTTCATGTTTGTGCTTCCATTTCGAGAGCTGAACTTGATCCGAGATCATCAGTACAGTCTTCACAGACTTCTGCTGGACTTTCATCCTGAACTTCAAGATCTGGACTCACAGATTTATGAGGAGTGTAAAGTTGTGTTCATCTTTGATGGTCTGGATGAAAGCAGAATCACACTGATGTTTTCAGACGCTCAGAAAGTTTGTGATGTGACTGAGACTTCATCAGTGGCTGTGTTGATGTCAAAGCTGATGAAAGGAGAGCTGCTTCCCTCTGCTCTCATCTGGATCACCTCCAGACCAGCAGCAGCCAATCAGATCCCCTCCAAATACATCCACCGTCTGACAGAAATTCAGGGATTCACTGAGCCTCAGAAGGAGGAATATTTCAGGAAGAGAATCAGTGATGAGCATCAAGCCAGCAGAATCATCTCACACATCAGAAGAGCAAGAAGCCTCCACATCATGTGCCACATCCCCGTCTTCTGCTGGATCTCATCCACTGTGCTTCAGAAGCTCCTGGAAGAAGATCTGAGTGCAGAAATCCCTCAAACTCTGACTGAAATGTACATCCACTTCCTGCTGATTCAGATCAACATGAGGAAGCAGAAGTATGAAGAGAGAGATCCAGAGAAACTCCTGCCGTCCGACAGAGAAGTGATTGTGAAACTTGCTGAAGTGGCTTTCAAACAGCTGATGGAGGGCAATGTGATGTTCTATGAGGAGGACCTGATTGAGAGCAGCATAGACGTCACTGACGCCTCGGTGTATTCTGGGATTTGCACTGAGATATTTAAGCAGGAATCTGTGATTCATCAGAGGAAAGTCTACAGCTTCATTCATCTGAGCGTTCAGGAGTTTCTCGCTGCTTTCTATCTGCTTTACTGCTATTTAACAAAGAACAAGAAAACACTGGATGAATTCAGACCTTACAGATATTACTCTGATAAAGACTCTCTGTATGATCTACTAACATCCGCAGTAGATAAATCTCTCAAGAGTGAGAATGGACGTCTGGATCTGTTCCTGCGGTTCCTGCTGGGCGTCTCACTGGAGTCCAATCAGAGACTCTTACAGGATCTACTGACACACACAGAGAACAGCTCAGAGACCATCAGCAGAACCACACAGTACATTAAAGAGAGGATCAAAGATGAAGTTGATCTTTATCCTCTCTCAGCTGATGAGTCGATCAATCTGTTCCTCTGTCTGCTGGAAGTGAAAGATCAGACTCTGTTCAGAGAGATTCAGGAGTTTGTGAAATCAGACAAACACTCAGAGAAGAAACTCTCTCCTGCTCACTGCTCAACAATCTCCTACATGCTTCAGATGTCAGAGGAGACACTGGATGAACTGAACCCTATGAAATACAACACATCAGCTGAGGGGAGAGGAAGACTGATACCAGCTGTGATCAACTGCAGAAAAGCTCTGTGAGTGTTTCATCATCAACTAAAGGATCATATTTAATAATGAATCTGACTCCTTTAAAATAAATGTTCCTGAATGAGAGATTTTCTCCTGAATAACAGGCCAGAATCTTAGAGGAGTCCAAACATGTGTTTTTAGTCCAGTAGATATTAGAGTAAAATATACTAGAGTAAAATGATGATATATATATATAGTGTTATGATGATATAAAGTTTCTATCTTTAGGGGTTTATATCTGTAGTAATGTTCAGAGGATCAAAGAGGAAGGAGACCGGGGTCGGCGTTCTGATTATCCATAAGGGCACTTGGGCCAGTGCCCAGGGGCACCAACCATTCACGACAACTAGGGGGGCACCACATGACACAAGCTTTAAAAATATTTTTCGTAAATTGTTATTATTAACTTGAAATTCTTAAAAGACCATGCATAACTCGTTTATGAACACTAACTTAACAACAATAATAATAATAAATTATAAATAAATAAAGATTACATGCCCACTATCAGTCCCCCCCTTCCGTCTCCAATCGGTCAGAGTTGAGTTGGTCCACAACAAGTACGCGCAAATGTGTCATTTTTTTAAAGGCTGAAGAAAATGAATCAAAATGGACAGATGTCAATTGAGTGGTTTTGCAAAAAGAAAGTTAAAGAAAGACAAAGACGCTAGACGTTTAGCTACAATTCAAAATGTTCCAGGGATTGAAAGACTTTTTTTTAAAACGAGTAAAGAATGAGCTCAGGGCGACAATGACACAGAAGCGATTGACTGTACTCTCCCTGTTTACCATTGAAGTTAAAGTTAAAACATTGCTGTCTACAGCCACGAGAGGGCGCTCTACGCTGCTTAGTTCTCCTGTAGTCTACACTGAAGACACAGAGCGCCATCTTGCGGCTGGAGACGGTAATGTTTTCTCTTGGTTCTTGCTTCTAAATAAATGTGACTTATAGTCCAGTGCGACTTATATATGTTTTTTTTTTCCTCATCATGACGTATTTTTGAACTGATGTGACTTATACTCAGGTGCGACTTATAGTCCGAAAAATACGGTAGTTGGAAAAGTTAATAATTTACATTTGATTTGAGAAATCACCTTAATTATGTCACTATAACGCAAATAATAATTTGCGTTATAGTGCCCAGGGGCACCACACTGTCTTAATACGGCCCTGCTCATGGGTATTTATTAATAATAAAAAATAAAACAGAGAAATAAATTCGTGCCACGCGCACACGCTCAAACGTCTTCGATACACTGCACTGCTCTTGGGTTTACGATCTCTTTCTCCCCACGAGTCCTCAGCTCTCTCGTCCTTCTCCGGATGTCGTGCGGCTTAAATACCGGTTCCCCACGCCAATCATTGCAACGAGATCCAGCTGTTACTTTGTCTCTCACCTGAACCACTTACCACCGCTCGTCTCTTCATTCGCTCTCCCGTTGCAGACTTCGCTAAACCACGCCTCCACCTCCACAATAACATTTATATATATATATATATATATATTTTTTTTTTTTTTTGTTTAAAAGTGTTGGATGTAAACCAAGGAATAAGTTTTAGTTTCCACTCGTTCTAGAGTCTAAACTGTGTTGTGAAATTAATAACTCAGTAAAAAACAAAGAAGAAGAGATTCACTTAAAATGAAGAGACAGTTTTATTTGTCTTTTTCAAGATAACATATATTATACAGTTTGATAATCACTATTGTGGTATGAATAATAAAACACACTCCACACTTACAACACAGTTATTATGATCACAGTTTCTGACAGGAAACATGTTTAGAGGATATTTCTGACTTCTTTAAACAGTAAGAGAGAGAGATTTCTTGTGAAAGTCAGTTGATCTTTTCGACAGCTGTGTTGCTGTAACCTTTCATCAAACCATCAAACTATCAGTGAAGATTCAAGCAGGACTTTCCTGTAAAAACACATCATGAGAAAACAGCAAACACATTACATTAGAGTCCCGTTCAGACTCAGGTTATCAGAATTATTAATGTTTTTGTCCTGATCTAGAATAGGTTATTATGAAATACTTTCTGAAAGAGCTATTTTTAGTCTTTTATAGTGAATAGTGAATCTGCAGTAAAGGACACACATCTCATCATGATTTTAAACATGTTTATTGTGTGAAATAATCTGTATTTTGCTCTATTAATTTCTGTGCACTAATGCAAAACCTACACTTTAAACATGAATGCAGTCACTCACAGACATAATAAATTAATTTCCACAGAGCTGTAAGTTCATAGATGATGATTAATAGTCAAATAAATAGTAAATGTAAATATAATTTCAGGACTCTTAATCAATCATTTAAAAGCGCTTCAGCAGCTGACAGAGAATTAAATTCATCTGTTTTATTCCATCATGCTCTCATTCAGGACTCTTTTATTTCATTAAGCTAATTTTAAAGGATTTGATTTCCACATACGTGACTCAGTGAATTCATCTCTGTCTCTTACTGTGAAGTTAAACTACATATCAAGCATTTATTCAACACGTACACGTCTCGTTTGATCTTGAATTACTGTGACCTTGATTAAAATTAATAAAGGTAATAAAGCAAAGCAAGTTACTGTTCCTGTGAACACCACTGACTCAAACTAATGCAGCTGAAGCAGTGAATAAAGAGAAGCTACAAATATTGAGCACATTAACAATACAGCAGGAAGGATTTAATACAGAAAAAGAAGAAAAAAACTGATCAACTTTCTGGAGTCTCTCAAAACTTGTATTTTTATACCTCCAGAAAAAATTGGTACATTTAGCAGAATATTAAATATTCCTGAGTTGAATAAACAGTCAGGAACTCATCTGATCTCAGATATGAATCAATCTGATAGATTATAAAACATCATATTGTGATTCAGTCTTCAGATTATGTCATCCTCCGTTCCCTGAGAACAGAAAACTGACAACACTCAGTAAATGTATTTATTGTTTTGTTATTTCTTAAATTGTATTTAATCTCTTCTAGATTTTCTGGCTGTAATCTCACTGCTCAGTGTTGTGAGAGATTGTCTTCAGCTCTACAATCCTCAAACTGTGTCCTGAGAGAGCTGGATCTGAGGAACAATGACCTGCAGGACTCTGGTGTAAAGTTTATTTCTGATGGACTGAAGAGTCCAAACTGTCAGCTGCAGATACTGAGGTATTAAGAACATAGAAGTGTGTGTGTGTGTGTGTGTGTGTGTGTGTCTGCAGATACTGAGGTATTAAGAACAGAGAAGTGTGTGTGTGTGTGTGTGTGTGTGTGTGTGTGTGTGTGTGTGTGTGTGTCTGCAGATACTGAGGTATTAAGAACATAGAAGAGATTGTGTGTGTGTGTGTGTGTGTGTGTCTGCAGATACTGAGGTATTAAGAACATAGAAGAGATAATTTACACTCAACTGATCACTGTGTGTGTGTGTGTGTGTGTGTGTGTGTGTGTGTGTCTTCTGCAGGTACGGTGTGTGTGTGCGTGTGTGTCTTCTGCAGATACGGTGTGTGTGTGTGTGTGTGTTTTCTGCAGGTACGGTGTGTGTGTTCAAGATGAACTTTTACAACAAGACAAGAATCTTTGCTGTCATTCGTTCAAAACTGCTGAAAATATGTAAAAACAAATCTGTCGTTCTTTCATGCCACACAGAAATGGTAGTTATCACTTTGAAGAGAAAGAGAGAAGTATTGACGCCTTTTTAACTTTGAAAATGACAAATAACATGACAGTTCGGTGAGGCAATGGCAATTTTATTTATATAATATTATTTACTACAACCAGAGCTTACCAATGTGCTTTACAACAGAAAAGCTAAAAACATCAAAAGCACAAAGAAAAGTAAAAACCTTAAATCCAAAAACAAGGAGGGAGAAAAGAAAAACCTCACAACATACAGCAATCTATAAAATATATAAAACAAGGATAAAGAGTTCTTCAACCAGAATTATAAGCCTTATCGAACAGATTTTAATTTAGACTTAAAAATGGCCACAAATGACGCCATTCTAATAAAAATGTGCAGATCATTCCCAAGTCTTGGTGCAATTGAAGCAAAAGCGTGATCACCCCTGCACTTCTGCCTCGTCTTGGGGATAAACTAGAGTTTCTGGTTAGAGGACCGGACAGATCTAGTTACATTATGCTCAATCAATAACTCAGATATATACGATGGAGTCAGACAATGTAGTGACTTATAGACAATTAGTACAATTTTAAAATCTACTCTGTATGCACAGGCAGCCAGTGTAAAGACTGTCGAACTGGGGTAATATGATCACCCTTTTTTACATATTGCTTAACACATGATGATAACCCACCAAGGTTTGGATTGGGAGCAGTCAAGGAATCTGAGGGTTTAAAAACAAACATTTCTGTTTTTTCCTCATTGAAATTCAGAAGGTTTAGTGACAACCATGCCTTTACATCTGTCAAACAGGCCAAGAGAGCATCCAGTCCATCCGAATTCCATTTTAGAGGCAGATAAACTTGTGTATCGTCAACATAACAATGGAATGACAGCCCATATTTTCTAAAAATGAAACCAAGTGGAAGCATTTATAAAGAAAGAAGGATGGGAGCCAGAATAGATCCTTGGGGAACCCCACAGGTTACTACAGCTTTACTGTAGTATGATCTCCTTCCTTAACTGAAAAAGTTATATTGGTAGGATAAGAGTTAAACCACTTCAAAGCACTGCCTGTAATACCTGCACACTGTTCCAATCGATCAATAAGGACAGCGTGATCAACAGTATCAAATGCGGCAGTAAGATCTAAAAGCACAAGAACTGCATAGTTGCCTGAGTCACATGTTAATAGTATATCATTATAAACCTTCAACAATGCAGTCTCAGTAGAGTGATATTTTCTAAAACCAGACTGAAAAACCTCAAAAGATCATATTGTCAGTTAGAAAAGTTTGAAATTGTTCAAAAACGTTTTTTTTTTTTTTTTTTTTTTTTTTTTTTTTTTTTTGTAATGAGCGACAAATTGGAATTGGGTCTAAAATAAAAGCAGCCATGTAGGAAGACTTTTGGTCGGCCCCAAAGAGATTCTGGCGAACCGTCCGGCGGCTCAGAAGGGGGAAGCGGTGTTCCACCAACACTGTTTACAGTGGAAGTGGTGCATTGTTGACTTCAAATGAGGATGTTGTTGGGTAGAGGAAAGAGTACCTCGAGGATCTCCTTAATCCTCTCAACACGCCTTCAGTAAAGGAAGCTAAGGCCTTGGACTCGGTGGGCTCATCCATCACCCTGGCTGAAGTTGCTGATGTAGTCAAAAAAATGATGTGGTGGCATGGCTCCAGGGTGGATGAAGTCTACCACAACTTTCTGGATGTTGTGGGGCTGTCGTGGCTGACACGCATTTGGGGCATTGCGTGGAGTTCGGGAACAGTGCCTTTGGACTGGCAAACTGGGGTGGTGGTCCCTCTTTTAAGAACAATATCCAACAACTTTGCACAGACATTGAAGAGGAGTGGACCAACATTCCACAGGCCACAATCAACAACCTGAACAACTCTATGTGAAGGAGATGTGTTGTCATGGAAGTCATACCCCCCCCCCCCCCCTGCACATTTTAGAGTGGCCTTTTATTGTGGCCAGACTAAGGTACACCTGTGCAATAATCATGGTGTCTAATCAGCATTTTGATATGCCACACCTGTGAGGTGGATGGATTATTTTGGTAAAGGACAAGTGCTCACTAACACAGATTTATACAGATTTGTGAACAATATTTGAGAGATAGGCCTTTTGTGTACATAGAAAGTCTTAGATCTTTGAAGTTAGCTCATGAAAAATGGGGGCAAAAACAAAAATGCATTTATTATTTTATTCAGTGTACTCAGTCAAACTTTTGGTTGTCATATTTAAAATCTTGTAATTGCGTAATAGATGACTGTTGGCATTTAAATTATAATAATCATGACTTTTTATGTCATGACTTACCAATGCATGATTTTTATCTTCTATTTCAAAACGGTCTTCCACACACATGAACAATGAAAGCACCTGCCGAAATAAGGCCAAGGCAGAGGTGTCACTCTGATGATTCTGGAGCAGTTTGTTCTTTAGCGTGTTTGTTCTGATGGGTCTGAAAGCTACCTAAATAAGCGAATCTCTCACCACAGATGGAGCAGGAGTACGGTTTCTCTCCTGTATGAACCCGCTCGTGGACCCTCAGGACGTCTGCTCGAGCAAACGCTTTGTCACATTGTGAGCATTTGAATGGTCTTTCTCCGGTATGAATCCTATTGTGCTTTTGTAAAATATCATACTTCCTGAATCTCATCTCACAAATGTTGCAGTGATACGGTTTCTCTCCCGTGTGAATTCTTTGATGAACGCTCAAATGAGTCATATTGGAAAAGCTCTTCCCGCAGTAGGAGCACAGAAATGGTTTCTCTCCGGTGTGAATCCGCTCATGACACTTCAGAACGCCAATAAAGCGGAATCGTCTGTCACAGTGTTTGCACGGATACTGTTTCTCACCAGAGTGGATTCTCTTGTGTGAGTTTAGACTGCTTGAGTCTCTGAAGGTTTTCCCACATTCACTACACTGGTACGGTCTCTCGTTGGTGTGAATACGCACATGTTTCTTCAGATGAGATCCTTGGTTGTAGCTCTTCTCGCAGTGAGGACACTTGAATGGTCTTTCCCCCGTGTGGATTCGCTTATGAGCATCCAGATTTCCTTTTTTGTTGAAACACTTGTCACATTCGTCGCACTGGAAAGACTTTTCCTCGTGTGTCTTCATATGAACTTTCATGTAGTGAGCAGTGGTGAAAAAATCCTTCCCGCACTGTTCACAGCGAAACTCTTTCTTCGCTTTGCGCACTTTGTGCTCTTTTGAATGAAGAGTTTTCTCTTCTGCAGTAGGAAAGCTGATTTTGCATCTCTTGCAGCTGAAGACTTTCTGTTTTGTGTGAGTTATCTCGTGTCTCACTAAATTACCCTTCGAACTCAATGTTTTTCCACAGGTGATGCAGGGGAAACTCTTCAGCTGCTCTTTAGATGTTGAGACTGTTTCTTCATCTCCATCAGAAGATGAACCAGCAATGGCATCTGAAAGGAACAGAAATTGAATACAACAGTTTTAAAATTGACTTGAACAAAGTTAAACGACATCCACATTTAAACCAGATGTTTTCCGCCATTCTTCTGCTGTGAAGAATCATTCTCACAGTCTTGGGGTTTTGAAGCCAGAAAAGATTTCATTATCAAGAGACAATAAAACCGAGAAAGTTATGCAGAACAGTTTAACCAGTCTATGTCTGCAAAGTATTTTATACAGTTTTTGGATTGGTGGATGGATTATCTTGGCAAAGGAGAATTGCTCACTAATAGAGGTCGACCATTATTGGATTTTGCTGAAACCGATAGCTAGGTTCCACACAAACCGATAACGATTAATTAACTGATAGTTTTTACAATGGGTACTGAACAAAAACTAAAATAGTGCTTTATTTACACAAAAACAACAGTACTGAATCATACTAATAGTAGTAGTAATAATAATAATAACAATAAAAGTAATAATAATAACAGTAATAGTAAATGTTGAAATCACCACCCTCTAATTGGGCCCGATGAAATCAGTTAAATTTGTTCCTAAATTCCCTTTTATTTATTTCCAAATTCTGTCATTTAATTTTTCTGGATTCAGTTTTTTCCATTTTAATTTTTCTCCACTCCTTTTTAATAGTTAAAGTTTATTAATCATAAAGCAAGTCTAATTAATTTAAATAATGAAACATTTTCAAATCAATTTCATAAAAGTTTAATAACAATTCCATGATTAAGGTCCTGTGAAATGTTTTGTTTTTTTCCTCACCATTATTTGTTTTTGTTTTATCATGTCTAATCATTTGAACGGATTAAACAACTTAATGTATTCTTTCTTAAAGAAGATCAATCATTGTTCCCCTTCAAAAATTCTGTGTGTTTTTACATTGGTATTGTTGTCAAATCAAGGCATGAAACATTAATTTTATTTGTCTTAGTGAAAATTATGCAAACTTCCTTTTTTTTTGGCAAACAAAGGGATTTACTATTCAAATTGAAACATGTATGAATTGTTGTGTGATAATTCCTTAATCTTTTAGTAGTAGTAGCAGGCTATGTACATTCTACTGAACAGTAGACTTCAAAACTGGACTTTTATTTTGACGGATTGCCTTGAATATCTTTATATTTGACGGGTTGCCTTGAATATCAGGTGAGATGCACATGATGTGACCCTCAGAGCAGTTCTGGAGATGTCCTTCATGTGTTTTCATCCTCATTTCGTCAGACGGCAGAGGATGACATGGCGTCACAAACGCTAAACTGTGAATTCAGTCTTTATGAATGGATTTCTGCACCGCGAGAAACGTAGGGTCCTACAACTATACCAGCACAATGTATACGCTCACACTTTAACTGATTCTATCCTTGAACACTTAATGATTATCTAATCAAAATAAAAGTCTAGAACTCGGTGGTATCACACACACACACACACACACTCCGGACGGATCGCGTCTAACTCAAGCAGCAGTCAAAAACAGTTTATTCATTCACCAAACAGACACAAGTTCACCTCAAGAATGAACAATGAAGCAAAGATAAGTTTGAAGTAGTGTTTAAAAAATGGAGCAAACGGAAAGAGCGATCTATGTTATAGCTCTTTAAATGAAGCATACCGAATTTATTAGAGCCGTTTCAATGCAAACGCTCAATATACAATTTATTATGTACACCAACAACGAATCCAGGTGAATATAATGAAATTTGATGGAAAACTATGTGAATGGTGCTCTGTGTGCAGCAGGATTGTCTGTCAGCTGCATTTAAATCCGGGTCTGAAGTTTCTCGCTCTGTTCAGCGTGCAGCACCACGTGTCTAAAGCCCCTTTCACTCTGCACGCTGGACCCGGAAAACTGCCGGAGCATTGCCGGGTCGCCTTCTGTGTGAACGCAAACACACCCCGGGATTGATCCCGGGTCAGGGACCTAGTAACATTGCTGGGTTCAGTACAGGAACGAGCGCGGTGTGAACAAAAGCCAGAACTAATACCGTAAAGAGTGTGTCGTAGTGATGATGCACATTATTGCGTGACTTTTTACCATGTGTTTTGAAGTCAGATCAACTTCCACAACGAAAGAAATGTGTGCAAACTGTGCTAACACATATTTAGACAGATTTATGAACAATATTTGAGAGAAATATTGTAGTGGGGAAAATATTTATTTAATCCCCTGCTGATTTTGTAAGTTTGTCCAATTACAAAAAAAAAGAAGGGTTTGTAATATTTATGGTAAGTTTATTTCAATGCATAGAGACAGAATACCAACCAATAAATCCAAAAAAAAAAAAACATCACAAAGGTTAGAAATTGATTTCTATTTCAGTGAGTGAAATAAGTATTTGATCCCCAAGCAAATCATGATTTAGTACTTGGTGCAGAAACCCAAGCTTGTTGGCAAGCACAAAGGTAAGATGTTTCTTGTAGCTGATCACCAGGATTGCACACATCTCAGGAGTGATTTTGGTTCACTCCTCTTAACAGATCCTCTCTAAATCCTTAGGGGTTCTTGACCGTCGTTTGTCAACTGGAAGTTTCTGCCTTGCGACTTGCCCCAAGTCGTCCTGTACCTTTACCGGGAAAACAGTCCCAAAGCCTAATTTTTCCACCTCTGTGTTTGACTGTCGGGGTGGTGTTAGCGCAGTGGATAAGACACATGCCTTTGGTGTGAGAGACCCAGGTTTGAATCCACTGTGAGACATCAATGTGTCCCTGAGCAACACACTTAACCTCTAGTTGCTCCAGAGGCGTGTGACCTCTGACATATATAGCAATTGCAAGTCGCTTTGGATAAAGGCATCAGCTAAATGAATAAATGTAAATTTATATAATGTATTTTTTGGTTGGTCTTCTGTCATCCATTCAAATAAACCTACCATAAGAATTGCAGAGCCTTTATTTCTTTTTAAGTGGGCAAACATACAAAATCAGTCGGGGATCAAATAAATATTTTTCCTACTGTGTGTGTATATATATATATATATATATATATATATATATATATATATATATATATATATATAATCAAAATTGTCAATTCGATTTTTTCCTGTAAATTGTTCAGTCCTTCAGTCTGTGCTAACAACAGGATTAAACAAACCTGTGGGGATGAACTCATCATCATCATCATCTCCATTATTCTCCTCCTCTTCCTCATCAATGTGTTGTTGTTGTTTCTCTGCGGTGGTTTCTTCTCCTCTGCTCTCGATCAGGTTCCTGCAGTCCACCAGTTTGACGGAGCACATCTTCAGCGGCGTCTGCAGCATCTGCTGTTCTCCAGCGTTACAGTCAGAGGTTTGATCAGTGGATTCATGATCCTGAGCGTCAGTATAACAGAGTAAAGTGAGGCTGAGCTCTGAGTCCTGTGTGTCTCTGGATCTCTGATCTCTGACGCTCCAGACTGAATCCTGAGCTTCTGTCCCATCAGTCTCACGCACCCAAACCTGCTCCACATCCTGACAAACACATCACAGATCAACACAGACACAGAACAAGATATTAACCTCAGTACTCAGAAGTGAAGGATGAGATGAAGAGCTGCTCAAACCTCTCCTCTTTCTCTCAGCTTGGCCTCCAGTGAAGCCACCTCTTTCTTCAGCTCACAGATCTCTGTGATGAAATCCTCAATATCCAGCATGGACAGATCAGTTCCTACTGATTTACAGCAGACCACATCCACCTGAGCGCTCATGATCAACATCTGAACACAAACACAGCCAGATTACTGACAGAGAGAGAGACACGTTTATCTGATCAAACTCAAGAGGATCAGATTAGCTGCTTCTTCTGAATTACCTTACATTTACCTTCATTAAATGGTCTTTAAATATCACACACCTCATGTTTAATTCAAATATCTTTCATATTTGATATCATTTTCACACAATAAATGCTGAAATGTTGTGTTTATAAGAGTGAATGGTCAAATATCTTCATATGAATAAAGTTCACAGGATTCATATGGCCAGTCAATAATGTTACTGATTCTTAGTTCAAATCATTATAGTTTGAGCTAGACATATACATTTACAAAACATTTTCATGGTTTTCGATTTAACGTCTGGGACAATGGTAACACAATAAAATCTAAACATTAAAAGCATTTGATAAAAGTTTCAAATACTTGAATGTAACCTTTATCTTACAATATTTTACGAAGAAGAAAAAATGTCTTTCAGACAACAAACTGCCTAAGAAAATGTCAAATTGTTATAAACTTGACTTCTGCTTTTCCAACAGGAATATTAGAAAAATAATAATTAACGTTACCTTTAAGACGTGCGTTCAGCTGCTGGGACTGAGGAATTAAAACACGATATATCCTGCTCGCTTCTGAAAACACTGAAATCATGTAAACCTTCAGCTACTAAAATACCAAGATGCGAGGAGACACAGCACAGTCATAAATCCTTAAAGCACATTATGATATTAAAATCACAAACACACACCGGCTGAAAGAAAACTCTGCGTTACTTCCGTCGCGCGCTCTTAGCGGATGTCGCAGCAGCATATGACGCACTTCCGCCGCCTGCTGGATTGGAGCGCAAACATCGATGGATAAGTTTACTGAAGAACCCGATGAGTAGGACACTACAATGACAGACGTTATTATTCGTTTAACCCGTTTTTTCATTACATATATGAAATACTATAGTAAAATAGTTAACTGTACAGCTGATAATTTACCGATGCTTGATTTCTGCTAATCAGGGGAAACCCCAAACCAATTACTGCCCCCTTACCTCCACCCCTGGCCTCACTGAATAGTGAAGCGACTCCAATGCGCCCAAGATTTATGTGAAAAGAACCCATTTGCACCACATGTGCCATGGCAAATCATAAAGATGACATAGCCTACTGAGTCAACACATTAAGACATATAAAATCATAAGTATGACATGGAAAGCCATCATTTAAACGTTTGAATCACATAAATATACTTAGTTGGACTGAAATGGTATATCTTAGCTTCAGTAATTAATTTAGATCATTTCAAATTGTTTGTCATAATTATTGCATCTACCATTTTTAATATATGTCACAATTTCAATGTGACAAGTTGAATTCAGCACCAACTTTGTGCTTATAAAAACACTAATATCAATAATAATTACAAAATAGAACAAAAAATTGCTATTCTTAGTTTCCAAAATAGCATTCAGTGCTCATATTCACCATTGAAATTGTTGTAAACAATTTAACTTTATGTCTGACTCCGGTGAAAGAGAAGAGATCCACTAACAATGCAGTAAATTCAACATATAAACTGATATTTATGGGAATAATGAACTGTAATTTAATATGCCTGCATCAGTTTCAGGCCGTTTTCATACATTTCCTCATTGATGACCATTTCACTGTAATGTATACTGCAAATGCAAACTCCTTCCCTGGATAAAAACTATTTAATTGTGTTTTTTCTGGTTAGAAGTGGCTTGACTTGTTTCAGATGTGATATGAAGTTTATACAACAAAGTGTCCTATGAGGAAGTCTGTGTTTCCCCTCAGCTGGCTTTTGTGTTTATAGGAAAATTAATCTTAACGTCCAATGTACTGTTTAACATGACATTTTTCCTAGATCCATGTTTTCCTTTCTAATTACATGATATCCTCAATGTTTGGTCTGCAGTAGATCTGATGTTTGAGTGGTAAACAGGCTGACATTTAGCAACACTTATTGTATTTGAGTCTACATGCCCATTTATTTGTTTTAATTAAAAAAGTTTTTTTTTTTTTTCTAAAAACATTCATCCCTCGATCACAACCCGACTAAACATCTACAACGACCTTTCTAAATCTGGAGAACTCTTCTTTTTACATTCCTTTCTTTAATTTGGTGGTTTAATCAGAGTAACAGTGTGAAGGTTTTAAAGGAGGATGTGTTTCAGAAGAACACTGTAGGCCTGTCTGTGATCCCCATTAGTTTCCTTACTGTGCTAACGATTAAGTAATCACTAGATCTACATTTCCCTCTCAAAATACACACAACATGTTCAGATTAAAATATACAGATGAAAACAAAAAAGTGTAAGGTAACTACTATACAACAGAGTGAAATATTAAAGTCCAGCTAACAGGGAACATAGGAACAAACGTGCTTCCAGGTACAGTGATAAAACATTTTTGAAGTTACCAGGTCTTTAAAAGTGTTCTCGAAATGCTTGCATGAAAAAAAAAAAATCATTGTTTTTCTGAAACATTTTACTTGGCATTACTCGGGTTGTGGTTGAGTCAGTCTGTCCAGTCATCATGAAGACAAACATCCAACTTCAATTATAGACCTATTAAATACATTTCCTCTCTTCTAATATGTTCTTCATTTGAAAAGAAATGAGAATATATTCAAACAAATTGAGGTCAGCTGCTCCTAAAGCACAACTCAATTACTTGACATTCTTCCAGTAACGTTCAAAGAATGTTTCTTCAAAACGTTTCTTCAAAATCCTCTGGTTTATATATATATATATATATATATATATATATATATATATATATATATATATATATATATATATATATATATATATATATATAATTTTCTCAAAATATTACCACAAATGTTTTGATTGGATTTTTTTTTTTTTTTTTTTTTTTTAGAATGTTCCCCGTCACTGTCTTCTGTGAGTGTTGTGTTTGTTTGGTGCCATGTGCTCTTTCCTGTCCTTCTCTGACCCCGCCCACCTTGTCACCTCATTACTGTTTAGTTGCTCCACTTGTGTTTCTCCCTTGCTCCCGGACTCATTACCTGGTTCACTCTGCACACCTGTTCAAATACTCACACACAGCTGTTCCCCATTTGTTCACTAGTATATAGTTTTGTCTCACACACACCACTCTGCCTTCCAGCTGTATCTGCAATGGAAGAATAATGATTAAATGCATGGATCAGAAGCAGAAGGAAAAAATTATGACAATGAAAGTGCTAGCAAGGGCATGGATAACATGCACAGAAATAGGCAATAAAGTTCAAGGTGTTATTTCGGGAGTACCTCTTAATGTAAGTATGGATGATATCAAAGGCAGTCTGAGTGGAGGCACAGTCATTTATGCTAGAAGGCTACAGATTTGAAAAAACAATAAAAAATGTGAAAGCATGAGCGTGATGATACAGTTTGAAGGGAATAATCTGCCGATAAGAGTAAAACTAGGATTTGTAAGCTTCTCAGTGAGAGAGTATGTACCTCCGCCTTTAGGGTGCTTCAAATGCCAATGCATGGGTCGTACTGCTAGTGTTTGTAAAGGGAAAATGCCTTGTGCAAAATGTGGGGGAGAACATGATTATGGAAAGCGTGAGGAGGGTGCAGAGATAAAATGTTGTAATTGCGGAGGAAGACACAGTGCAGCATATGCAGGATGCCCAGTACAACAAGAAGCCCGTGAAGTACAAAAAATAAAAACAGTACAACATTTAACATATGCAGAAGCAACTCGAAAGGTTAAAGGTGCAGTACAAACAAAAAGGACTAATGTGCAAGGAACTATGGCAGAATCCTTTCCTCAGAAAGATATAAATGATGTGAGCAATAAACCAGATCAACATGTGATGAACAAAATTGATTTTGTGGCTTTTATTTGTGCGGTGGTTAATGGTACCTCGCAAGTGGAAAGGAAGTCAGATAAGATAAAGATTATTGTCGGGTATGCTAATAAATTTCTGAAGTTAGCAGGTGTTTCAGCAGAGGAAGTCCATGAAAGCTAAGGAAGGAAATGCTGCTTTGGATATGACTCAGAAAAATACTTCGGTATATAATGTCTTTCCTATTACGACATTGGAACGCCAGGAGCTTAATATCAAATGGGCAAGGTTTTAAAAAACATATTGTAGAAATGGGAAAATTGCCAGACATCATGTGTATTCAGGAGACATGGTTAAATAGCTCCTTGGATTTTGAGATTGATGGATATGTAGTTGAAAGGAAAGACCGAGAAGATGGAAGAGGTGGAGGATGTGCAACATTTATTAAAGAGAGCATAGCATATAAAAGAGCATTCACAAGTTAAAGGTTAGAATGTGTAACCATAGAAGTATTGGAAAAACATGAAGGAATCAGAATTACAAATTTCTACAATCCATGTAAAGAAATAAGTAATGCTATATTAAAAGAAATTATGGGCAATATTCAGGGCAAATTTATCTACTACTATTTAACTATTTATCTTTACTATGTGGGGATTTTAATGCACATAATGGTCTTTGGGGTAGTAAAAATACAGATAACAATGGGGTTGTCATAAAAGAATTTATGGAAGAAAACTCACTTGTTTGCTTGAATGATGGGAAACCAACAAGAATGGATATAGTAAAAGGTGGTATGTCATGTTTGGATCTAACAATAATGTCAGCAGCTTTAGCTGGTGAGTGTGCTTGACGATAACTTGGGCAGCGATCAGTGGCCTGTAATATGTGAGATCCAGAGTACAGTTCAAAAGGGAAATATGGGTCAATTTGTAAGATGGGGATTTAGGCAGGCAAATTGGGAGGAGTTTTATATGTTGTGTGAAGAAAATTTCAGAAATATTAAGATGGAAGGAAATATTGAAGAGAAATATAATAAGGTAGTAGGAGGAATAATTTCTGCAGCAAATCAGACTATTCCATTAATAACAGGTAATGGAAAGAAAAAGAAAAATGTGCCATGGTGGTCTGAAGAGTGCTCAGTGGCAGTGAAAGAGAGGAATAAGGCATTCCGGATTTTAAAAAGAGTAATAACTCAATATACCGTAATAGAATATCAGAAAAAAGGGCTATTGCAAGGAAGTTAACTAAAAGCGCAAAGAGAAAGGCTTGGCAGGAATTCTGTAAACAATTGGGAGAGAAACTGGAATGAATGTGGTTTGGAGAATGATTAGGAAAATGAATGGTGTTAATAGTTGTAAGAAGATTCCTGTAATTGAAGAGGAAGGGAAAGTGGCCATAACAAATAAAGATAAGACAGAAGTTCTAGCTAACCCTTTTTCTAAAGTCCATAGTATTGAGAATTTAAGTGACAAATTTTTGAATAGAAGACAGGAATTAAGCAGAATATATGAGAATGTTTGTGTGAAAAAGCAAGGAGCTGAAAATAGTATGGATGAGGATTTTAATGATTTTGAGTTAAAAATAGCTATTAACAACTCAAAGAATACAACTCCAGGGAAAGACATTTACTTAAAAAAATGACCAGAGATGGCAATTAAAACAATGTTGGATTTATATAATCATATATGGAATGAAGGTTATTTACCCAAAGATTGGAAAAGTGCAATAGTACCAGTAGTGAAACCAGGTAAGGATGCAACAAAATCTAATAGCTACAGGCCAATCGCTCTTACATCTACATTATGCAAAGTAATGGAGAAAATGTTAGTAAGAAGGTTAAATTATTTTCTGGAAAAGAAAGAAATATTAGCACCAGTTCAGTGTGGTTTTAGGAAAAAAAGAACAACAATGGATGCTCTTTTATTATTTGAAAATGAGGTTAGGAAGGCACTAATAATGAAGAAGTTACTTGTCGCAGTTTTCTTTGATATTGAAAAAGTGCATGACACTCTTTGGAGAGAAGGACTGTTAATTAAGTTAGAATTGGTGTAGGAGGGAGAATGTATAACTGGATATTAGATTTTTTTATTTGAACGTACATTTCGTGCGCACACCTCTCTTGTTCTCTCAGCGTCTCGCGCGGCAGAGGAGCAGCGTTTTAATTTGGTTAAACATAGATATTATGTTATTTTTCTTAATTTCACAAGCAAGTATAACCGAAATCATTCAGTCACTATTTCATATTTATGTCGTTGTTTTTTCTCCCTTTCCCCCTGTGATTTTGTCTATTGAGAGTGAGGAGTCACGTGCTGATTTGGGAGGGGTCTGAGCTGGTCAGCCCTGATGGCAGGGTTGCCAGGGGCAATGCCTTCAGAACTTCACAGAGGCGAGACTAAACTTCTCAGAGATCTTTAATTATTTTTTCGGCGGAACAGATCGAGACGGATCTACGAATACGCGAAAGAAAAGGAACCCTGACAGCAAGCAGTTTCGGTCCAGATTCGGCCCACTTCTGGCCCGCATGCGGCTATATATATATATTATAGGGCTTTATGCATTTAAGGGACCTTCTAATTTGGTCCCCTGTCAACCGAATGGGCGGCCCCACTGGAATCTTATCACTTATTTCTTCAATCTTATTCCAGTTGTCGGCTGCATCATATCTTCCATAAAACAAATTCAAATCATTAACCCATTTAAAATCATAAATGGGTTAAAACATCCGTCCCTATAGTGATATCTTTATTCACATTTCACATTATTCACACAGTCATGCCCCATCATCTTATTCAAGCCTTGCCAAGCACTCCTTACATCTTGATTCGCTAACTGATCCTCTACCTTATGTTTGAAATAAATTTTTGCTTTCTGTATCATAGCTCTCAGTTCCTTCCTTTTAAGTTTAAACCCCTCATGATTATTTTCACGAAATGCCCAATTCTTTTCATTAAGGAGTTTCTTTAAATCTTTAGAGAGCCATGGCTTATTATTTGAGTAGATTTTAACCATTTTAGTGTCAATAACTGTTTCTTCACAAAATTGAATATAAGAGGTAATACAGTCAGTTAGTTCGTGAGGGTCTCTGCATGAATCAAAAAAGACATCCCAGTTTGTAGTGCAAAAGCAGTCCTTTAACATGTCTTCTTTGTCCTTACTCCAAACCTGAATTCTCTTTTCCACTGGTTTATCCCTTCTAACAAGTTGTCTGTATTTTGGCAGTAGATGGATAACTGTGATCCAATCTGCCAATCGGTGATCGACATACTGCCCTGTATGCGTCATCAATGTTGCCATAACACAAATCCAGTGTGCATGAGAAACGGGTTGGACAATCAATATATTGTTGCAAGTGTGGAAGAGTCTCTATTAATGAAAGTGTTTTGAAATCCGCTAGTATGAAGACTGGTTGATCTGCCGAATTTGTTACGATCCTAGTAAAGCACTCTGCAATATGCTCCGCTGCCTCGTTGTTATTATTAGGACCTGGTACATATACTAGGAATATGGTTATTCGACCAAACTCCCGCGGCAGATAGAATGGTCTAAAAGATACAACCAAAGTCTCATAGTTCAAATACTCACACACAGCTGTTCCCCATTTGTTCACTAGTATATAGTTTTGTCTCACACACCACTCTGCCTGCCTGGATTATTGTAATGTTGATTGTGAACCGTGTCTCTAGTGCTTGTGCTGTTTCGGCTTGTTCCCTGTCATTTGTTTCTGTTTGTTTTTGTCATGTTGGCCTTTTTGTTCTATTAAATTTAATCTTCCCTGCATTTGGGCCCTGACCTTGTTCTTTCCACGGCGCTGCCCCTACCACGCCGTGACAGTTCCCATTCAGAAGTAACATTACCATAATGTTAACAGAATGATGAAACATATATTGTTTGCTGGGTTTACTATTATATATTGTATTTTGTCCAGCTCAACGAGACAATCTGAGTGCTGACCTTTGTTATTAGCTGTGATGTGCAAGTTAGTCTGTAACTTCAGGATAGATTATTTACAAATGTAAATAGAGACTCCTGTATTTAACTTGACCTTTTTTTTTTTTACTACTGGTAATATGACAGTTAATATTGTAATAATACATCTAGAGCATCATCGTGGACATTTACATAAAGATGCAGAGGAGGAGTCTGACAATCTGACAGATATAAAGAGTGTTTGTGTCAGACTGAAGAACACAAACGGTGAGTTACTGCTTTATTCATGATTTTCCTCACAGAATATTCAGACATTTATACAGCTTTTAGAAAACAGAAACATGGCATATAATAGGAAATGTTCCAATTATTTTCATCTAGATAAAACTGATCTCTGCTGTGATCTACTGAGGAGAGATTGAGAAGATGGCAGTAAGTTCATCAATAACTCTAGATTCCTAGAGATGTTTTCAGTGTGATGTTCATCTCTTTCTCTCTGATTCTGTAGATGTTGGTGTTTTTAGCAACTATTTTCTCTGTTGCTCTGGTGAGCGGATGCAGTCAGGATAAACCTATGCCAGTTGACTGCTCTGATGTCTATAACTCAGGACAAACAGTCAGTGGGATTTACTCCATCTATCCAGCAGGATACATTCCTGTCTGGGTTTACTGTGAGATGGTCTCCGGTGGGAAAGCTGAAGACAACGGAGCATGGACGGTATGAATGTGACTCTAGATCATCAAACACACTTCAGCACATTCATTATGAATCATATCTTCTATATAAACCCATCACAGGTGTTTCAGAGGAGAATGGATGGCACTGTGAATTTCTATCGGCCGTGGAATCAGTACAAGAGAGGATTTGGGAATGTGGAGGGAGAATACTGGCTGGGTAAGATCTCACAGTGTGTGTGTGTGTGTGTGTGTATGTTCATTTCCAGTGTTTGGTTGAACGTGTTCTTCGTGTGTGTGTGTGTGTGTATGATCAGGGCTGGAGAACATGTACCAGCTGACACGTAAGAACAAGTACATGCTGAGAGTGGATCTGGAGGACTTCACCGGGAGGAAAGGTTTCGCTCTGTACTCGTCCTTCTCTGTGGATTGTGAAACTGATGGATATAAAATGCAAGTTTCAGGATTCAAGGATGGAGGAGCAGGTAGGACACTTTCATTCACATTATCAAACACACTCAGATGAATAAATGTGCTCCTGATGTCCTTAGTCATGCTGTTCCTCTCTGCAGGCGACTCTTTATCTGGCCATAATGGACAGAAGTTCACCACCTTTGACAAAGACCAAGACACCCATGAAAAAAACTGTGCCAAATTGTTTCTTGGGGCGTTTTGGTACTATAACTGTCACCTTGCAAACCCCAATGGTGTGTATTTATGGGGAGATGATCCCACCCTTTTCGCTGTTGGAAATGTTTGGTCATCATGGAAGAACAATTTTTCTGTTGGTATGAAATCCATCAGTATGAAGATCAGACGTGTCTCTTAGACATTTGAAGAAACCGTACAATGTTTCTCAGAAATAAACAATACAATCAAATGAAGTTTTAAGGGTTTCTTTTCCTCTCTGAACTTGGTAAATCTTTTGTGTTGGGTAATCTAGTACAGTTTCTTTTTTTGTTTTGGGTCCCTTATTTGAATATACAATGGAAACAAACCATAATCATCAATAAACTTCAGCAATGAAAGGCTTTATGTGTTGATGTGAATTGTTGTTTTTTTCACAATATATATTATTTTCACAATAGATACCAAAAAGTAAATGAGGAATTCAGAGAATTCAACTGTTCACAATCCGATAATCTTTCTCTATAAAGTCAACCCTATATATGTAAATGAACAACATGTACTGTTCTCAATGTAACGGGGGTATTAAGCCCGTTGTGTAGGGGAAATGGATTACGGCTGCCCTGGAAGTTTGGACAACGAAAGGATCTTGGTCCCCGTTCCCCAAACTTTTAGTCTCGTTACACACTAATGTGTGTATGTGGTTTCTTACTCTATTGTGTTAGAACACTACTGATTGACAAGGGTAGGCTTCAGTTATAGTAGTGATACACGGTGGCTTCCTGAAGTGAAATTGCATATATGACAGTGCAGTGTTATATGCTCCTCCCTCCCCAGATCTAATAAAGTAAGTGAGACTTCCCCACTCCCTGACAGCTCCCAAGAGAAGAGTACACGTTCCAAGTTTAGAAATTAATTAAACTATTTATTCTAGATTTCTTCTTCTTATGATTTTTTTTTTTTTTTTTGTCTGTTCAAGAAATCAATTAAACGAAAATATAAAGAATTTACAGTATTTGTGCTGTTGTTACAAATTTACATAATCACCTTCAACATATCAGTTGAAAGAAAAACTTTCACTTGTGATTTAACAAATACCTAATGAAACTTCAAAATGAAATCACATACAATGTTTCAATTGGTAGACCCACAAATTCTCACCCTTCTTAAATGATCACCTTTAAACAATCACGTTTGAAGAAAACAATACACAATTAAATCTTACTTTAGAATGAGCACCTATAAGAAATGTCCTTTCAAAGGTTTACTCACAGTATCTTCTGTTCTGTAGTGCACTTGAATTATCACAGTTCACTGTTTATCAGTTCAGTCACTGAATAAAATGGAAAAAATGAGAAAAATACCAGTTCGTAGAACGATGAATTAGAGTGCGTTGTCTGGACGTAGGGTGCATTGAAATAAACTGAACATCACAGTTTAATAAATAAAAAATTCACTCAGTCTTGTAAAAAAAAAAAAAAATATATATCCCACAGATAAACTGCCTCAAAAAGGTTCAAACTGTGATGAATCAACTGGAGATGTCCCTTGGATGGCAGGGTAACAACTCAATCTTCAAACTCTGATCGGAGGAAAAGTTCATTGCATTTCACAGCGATCTCGGTCTCACGTGCGCTGACACGTGTGGGAAGCTTAATTACACGTGAACAGTCTCGTTGACATGTTAGATCTCGCCCGCTGCGTTTAAATCAAAACACGAGTGCAAAATGCGGCAAAAACACATAAAATATATTTTTTTAAAAATACAAGCAAACAGGGTTTTCACTCTAAGCTTACTCACAATCTCAGTGGCCTTCACGTTATGTAACTGCGTCACTCTAACAGCCAACACACATCACGAAAAAAAATCTATTTACTTCTATGAGCCGCGGGTCATTATCCACACCTTCACTTAGTGCTGTTGTATTTTACTCGACGTAAGCCTCGATAATCTTCCGTTGAATCAACTTTATCGAACGAGCTTCTCGATGACAACGCTGCACTCACTTCTGTGTGCGACACACCCATACATCACGCTCTTCTTCGTCTCCACCTGCTGCAATTACAGCATGCGCAAAAAGCGGACCACTCGCCAAAATAAAAGTATCCCAAAAATAAACTTCTTTCAAAATAATATATCCGTTACATTCCCCCCTGCTAGACCCTGCCACTCCATTGACATCTCCGGCAGATTCATCTCTGAAACACAAAACAACATGTTAAGAAACATGGCATTATAGATGAATAACTTATTATTACCCAAAGTTACAGAAGACTCTGAACTCTTATTTCACAACATAGTCACTTCTGTACTTCACAGGTAAGATACCCTTGTTTTGCCTCTGAGAGCGCCTAGGCTCAGAAATACTTTCCCTTTCAGTTTCGGAAACATCAGCATCATCTGAGTCACCTTGTACCCTCAACTCTGATTCTGCTATTACATTCTGATTCTCGTAGCTGTCACACTGTCGTATTTCCTCTGACTCCCCTTGACCCACCCTTGTGTGTGCATGGTAAGTGGAGTGTTGCGGAGCTTCAGGATAGCAGACAAAGTCCAATATGTCTGTGACTGTCTCTGTTTTATCTCTCACACGATGCCGGCATGTACGCGGTGTTGTAGGTGATGGGAACGAACAGTGCCGAAGCTGATCTCGGTGTACTACTTTTGTAGGACCCCCCTTTTCTGGTTTGATGGTAAACACAGGTATGTCTGAGTGGTTTTGCTTTATCACTAAATAAGGTGTGTCTTCCCATTTGTCCTGAATTTTATTTCTACCCCTGTGTTTGTGATTGCACAGTAGCACCCGATCCTCTTTCTCTTTCTGGAAGCCTCTTGAGATGCTGCGTTTGCAACCTCGACAGCCGTCTTCAGTCTTGCATGATGAGCTTTCACCCAGTCATCCAGGTTATCCACCTCATCCTCTTCTAGATCCTTTTCTCCAAGGACATCCATTGGTAAATGTGCATCCCTTCCGAACATTAAATAGAACGGAGAATAACCAGCAGATGAATGGACATTACTGTTGTAGGCCATTACCAGCTCTGGCAGATGAGTCTTCCAATCTCTCTTCTTCTCTGGAGGCAAAGCTCTTAACAAGTCGTGCATGGTACGATTAAATCTCTCACACTGAGAGTTTCCCTGTGGATGGTATGGGCTCGTACGACTTTTACCTATACCATAGATCTTGCAAAGCTCTTTGATCACATTGGCCTCGACACATCTGCCCTGGTCAGAATGCAAACGAGCCGGACAGCCATAATAAACAAACCAGTGCTTGAGCAGGGCCTTTGCAGTTGTTTTTGCGGTCTGATTCCTGGTAGCAACAGCGACTGTGAATCTGGTAAACATATCACTGAGAATGAGCACATTTTCATACTCTCCAGAAGATTGTTCAAGCTGTGTATAATCCATGGCTAGGACCTCTAATGGCATAGGAGCTCGAAGCCTGGGGAAAACATCTTTGGCCAGTGTACATCTCTTGCACTGCCTTATCCAGCATGGAACATCTGCAGACATGGTAGGCCAGTAATAACTGCGTCTCATTCGAGTTAATGTACTTCTTTCACCGAAATGACCTCCGTGTTCATGTTGTCCCTCATACAATTCATGCTGTAGAGGCTCAGGAACGACCATCTGCCAGATCTCTTCCCCATCCCTTGGATCCAGGATGCGTCTGAACAGCACTCCCTGACGCAACTTAAGACGGTCAAACTCTTTGGCAAGCTTTTTCATTTTAGACTCCATACAATTGAGATTCATTCTACTTGGTCTCTTATTCTCGGATACTGCTTTATGAATGGGGCCGATCATAGGATCGTTCTTCTGCTGCTTTCCTATCTCGCTCCAGCTATACCCATGTATTTCTCCTTTTATTGATGCTTGAACCGCAGCTTTACCTTCAAGTCCCTCTCGGTCAATTCTCCTGCCTGGCCACAAGCATGCTCTCACCTCGTCAGCTCCTAGTCTGATGAAATCCTTTCCATCATCGTCCTCCTCTGGTTCCTCCCTTGAGGGGATCCTTGACAAGGCGTTTGCATTTGTGTTGTGTTGGCCAGGTTTATAACATACCTCAAAGTCATACTCTGCCAGCTGTGCTACCCAGCGCTGCTCAACTGCACCAAGATTAGCGGAGTAAAGGTACCGTAGCGGGTTATGGTCAGTAATCACCGTGAATTTTGAATACATGAGGTATTCTCAAAATTTTTCTGTGATTGCCCACTTTAATGCAAGCAGCTCCAACTTGAATGCACTATAGTTTTTATCATTCTTCTCTGAACCTCTTAGTCCTCTGCTTGCATATGCCACCACACGCTCAATCTCCTCCTGCTTCTGGCTAAGGACTGCTCCCAGTCCGTGACGACTTCCATCCGTGGTAAGTCTAAAGGGCTCACTGAGGTCAGGGTACGCCAGAATTGGTGGAGACTTTAAACACCCTTTCAACTCATCCAATGCGGTCTGGCAGTCTTGAGTCCAAGTGAATGTTACTGGGGTCTTGCTTCTCTTTCCTCCACTTACCAGTGCATGTAGTGGTTTGGCCATTTGAGCAAACCTTGGGACGAATCTTCGGTAATAACTCATAAAACCGAGCACTTGCCTGACTTCTCTCACATTTCTGGGAACTGGCCAGATGTCCAAAGCTTTAACTTTCTCGTTATCAACTTTTATGCCTTCTGAGCAAATCTGGTGCCCTAAACACTTTACTTCAGGCCTTATAAGGAAGCACTTGCTTGGCTTTAACTTCAGACCATGTTTTCTTAGCCGGTTAAAGACAAGTTCTAACCTCTCACAGTGACTTTCAAAATCTCTGGAGAAGATAATGACATCATCCCGATAGACCAGAAGAACATCGAAGGCCAAGTCACCTAGCACCACACCCATCAGGCGCTGAAAGGTGGCCGGAACGTTGCACAACCTGAACGGCATCCTGGTCCACTCAAACAGCTCAAATGGGGTGGTGACGGCTGTCTTCTCCCTATCTTTCTCACTCACAGCCACCTGGAAATACCCAGTAGTCAAATCCAGTGTAGAGAACAGTTTAGCGTTGCCCAACGCATCCAAGGACTCGTCCACCCGTGGAAGCGGATAAGCATTCTTATACGTCACTTGGTTCAGCTTTCGATAATCGCAGCAAAAACGCACACTGCCATCTTTCTTCATTACGATAACTGCGGGTGATGCCCAGGGGCTACTGCTTTATTTGAGGATTCCCTGGGACACCAGGTTTTGGACATGCCTCTTGACTTCTTGAAATATCTGTGGTGGTACTCTACGATGACGCTGTTTTATCGGTGGTGCTTCGCCAGTAGGGATATCATGCACCACAGCTGTGGTGTAACCATAATCTCGGTCATCTCTGGAGAAGACATCTCTGTTTTTTGATAACAACTCAACGAGCCTTTCACATTGTGCTGGTGTGAGACCCTCATAATTTACTTCAACCGGAACTGGCGGCTGCATGAGTAAGTCATTATCAGCATGAACATTATCTTCCTTTAATCCTTTGACATGAAGTACACCGTCATCTTCCTCCAATTCAAGAACATCCTTTGTGACCACCTCTTTTGGCTTAAAAATAGAAGCCACTCTAGATCGGGGTGCAATTCTAACAGTCTTTCCACTCAAGTTCAGTTTGTTTTAGCAAGAACGTGAGCCACTAAGAGTCCTTTTGGCAAACTAGTCCCATCTGCAGGTTCTACCAGCACATTACATTTCACCCTAGGTGACACTCCACAGAGGCCCTCAAGTACCTTCTCACAGCGGGGACGAATAGTGACAGCTTGTCTTCCAGCAATCTTAACATACCCAATCCTTCCGCCAGGCCCTAGATGTCCTGCTTCCTTCTCAACTCTTGCAAGTACCCTCCGGACTTGAGCTTCATCTCGCTGACTATACTTGTCTACCTTTTCCATCCCCTCTGCTGAGATGAACAAAGACTGCACTTCATTGAGTATATTCATACCGATGATCCCAGACACTCCTTTCATTTCCTTGACATCAGGACTTGTGTCAGTCAAAACGAATATGCACTTCCTAGGAAACACTTTTCCCAAACATTCTACATCAGCCTGTAAGCAACCTAAGACAGGAATGTCTAGTCCATTGGCCGCTGTCAGTTTAACCCAGCATGCAGAGGACAACTTTAGCTTTTGCTCCCCAAAATGCTGTCTGAAGTGGGATTCGGAGATGGTGGACACCTCTGACCCTGTATCTAAGAGGCACTTGGTCCTGACACCGGCTATCTTCACATCAACTGCAATCCCCAAAAGCACTATCCTTCAGTTAATCAGCAGCCTCATCCGCCAGCCATTCTGCTGTGTGACATCTAATCAATGAGGGCCCTGGGCTTTTCTGTACTGCACCTCCTGAGTCTTTCTCTGTAACTTCAGCAGACTCCACTATACACTGTGGTGGGGCTGGTCCCCTCCCAGACTTGCCTCCTTGTGGACAATAGCGGCTGGTGTGTCCAGGTTCACCACATGAATAACAAATATAACGTCCTTCACTGTCTTTTAACGGTTGTTTCTTTGGATGGCTCTGCTGTGGTCTATCCCTTTCTTTTGCATGAACGATTTGATATAATTCCTCTTGACGAGCAGCTATTTTCTGAATTGCTTCATGCAACTTCTCTAAAGACAGAGTGGAGGGAGCATCCTGTGCTGCAGCAGCATTTACTACCCCTCTAGCACGGATACTGGGCCTGAGATTACTATAAGGCTGTGCTTCTTCCTCCTCTGACCAGGTAATTGCCGCTTGCATCAACTCCACAAAACTCAAATCTGGCTCAGCCTTAATTCTGCGTTTCATCTCTCGGTGCAAGAAGTCATCTTTTAGGCCTAGCACCAGTTGCTCTTTCAAAACCTTTTCAGCATCTGCTACTCTAGCTGGCTCTCGGCGCTGAACACAATTAAGTCTTTCCCGAAGGTCATATGCATAGGAACGTATTGTTTCTCCTGTACTCTGAGCACGATCATAGAAGTCCTTCAGCCTTGTACCAATGGGCACTTTATCTCCATAGGTGTCAAGGAGAACAGTGAAGATGTTGTCAACAGACTCCTCTTTTCCATCCATCATGAACTTCACTGTGGCTTTGGCCTCATCTTTTAGGTGCTGTTTCACCAGCTCAACCCGATCCTCAGTGGGCACCCTCATGACTTGAAATGCAGACTTCATTGATGCCACCCATTCTTCAATACTCAGGTCACCTGGTTTTGACACGCAACCAGTGAAATCAGGGAGCTTCCGGTCCCTAGGGATATAAATGGCAGCTGGGGTCGCTTGTGCAGAGGCCTGGCTCTAAATTACGACCTTTGCTAAGGATAGGACTTCTCTCTGCTCTGTCCTGGCTTGGTCAAGTGCCCCCGCCTGCTCAGCAAACCTCCTCTGCATCTCTGCCATCTCTCTCTTTAGTTCCTCTAGCTCAGACATTTTCTTACTTGACAAAAACTTGTGGGCCTGGAGACTAGAACACTACTGATTGACAAGGGTAGGCTTCAGTTTATAGTAGTGATACACGGTGGCTATGCTCCTCCCTCCCCAGATCTAATAAAGTAAGTGAGACTTCCCCACTCCCTGACAGCTCCCAAGAGAAGAGTACACGTTCCAAGTTTAGAAATTAATTAAACTATTTATTCTAGATTTCTTCTTCTTATGATTATTTTTTTTTTGTCTTTTCAAGAAATCAATTAAACGAAAATATAAAGAATTTACAGTATTTGTGCTGTTGTTACAAATTTACATAATCACCTTCAACATATCAGTTGAAAGAAAAACTTTCACTTGTGATTTAACAAATACCTAATGAAACTTCAAAATGAAATCACATAAAATTTTTCAATTGGTAGACCCACAAATTCTCACCCTTCTTAAATGAACACCTTTAAACAATAACGTTTGAAGAAAACAATACACAATTAAATCTTACTTTAGAATGAGCACCTATAAGAAATGTCCTTTCAAAGGTTTACTCACAGTATCTTCTGTTCTGTAGTGCACTTGAATTATCACAGTTCACTGTTTATCAGTTCAGTCACTGAATAAAATGGAAAAAATGAGAAAAATACCAGTTTGTAGAACGATTAATTAGAGTGCGTTGTCTGGAACGTAGGGTGCATTGAAATAAACTGAACATCACAGTTTAATAAAAAAAAAATTCACTCAGTCTTGTAAAAAAAAAAAATATATATATCCCACAGATAAACTGCCTCAAAAAGGTTCAAACTGTGATGAATCAACTGGAGATGTCCCTTGGATGGCAGGGTAACAACTCAATCTTCAAACTCTGATCGGAGGAAAAGTTCATTGCATTTCACAGCGATCTCGGTCTCACGTGCGCTGACACGTGTGGGAAGCTTAATTACACGTGAACAGTCTCGTTGACATGTTAGATCTCGCCCGCTGCGTTTAAATCAAAACACGAGTGCAAAATGCGGCAAAAACACATAAAATATATTTTTTTTAAAATACAAGCAAACAGGGTTTTCACTCTAAGCTTACTCACAATCTCAGTGGCCTTCACGTTATGTAACTGCGTCACTCTAACAGCCAACACACATCACGAAAAAAAATCTATTTACTTCTATGAGCCGCGTGTCATTATCCACACCTTCACTTAGTGCTGTTGTATTTTACTCGACGTAAGCCTCGATAATCTTCCGTTGAATCAACTTTATCGAACGAGCTTCTCGATCACAACGCTGCACTCACTTCTGTGTGCGACACACCCATACATCACGCTCTTCTTCGTCTCCACCTGCTGCAATTACAGCATGCGCAAAAAGCGGACCACTCGCCAAAATAAAAGTATCCCAAAAATAAACTTCTTTCAAAATAATATATCCGTTACATTAACACGGACATCCCCATTTATGATAACAAAAGTCCATATTTTTACATCATAGTTTGTATCTTTTGTTCATAAAAACATATACAGTTCCTCTGTTGTGTTTCAGGTAGCAATATGAAGCCAGGCCACAGCAGTTGAACGTGTCACATATCTAATTTATTAACAATTCTTAAAACGCATACATCTGGGACTAATCACTCTACTTCTCTTCTAACTCTCACCCCTACCTACTTATCCCGAATCGTGCTAGTCTCCTCTAGTGGCCTCAGTAATCCACCAATCTGTACGTGCTTGGACCTGCTTGTTTCTTCATTTTCACAGGCTGTGTGAACTTTGAATGTCCATTGGGAACAAGCATTGGTTTCTGAACACGCATCCAATCCCCACCTTGAATTTAGGTGCCCCAGCCCTTCCTTGTCCCATGTGTTAGTGGAGTGAGATTTAAACACAATAAATTTGGATCTCATTTTTCTACCATACAACAGTTCAAACCGTGAAACACCAGTCACGTGGGGTAGAATGATAGGTCTGCAAAAAATACAAAATCTGCTTGTTCCCATGGTCACCTCTGAAGAATGGCCATTTGCACACAGTCCTTAAGAAACTTATTGAATCTTTCCACAGCTCCATTGGCCGCAGGATGGTATACAGATATCTTGGTGTGTGTGATATTCTGTTCATCTATAAAAGCAGTAAAGAGAGGTACGTAGCAGACATTCAGGCTTTCAGAGTCTGTTGAAAATTCATTCAGGAATCTAATTACTACAGCCATCACACTAGAATGCATAAATGCCACTTCAGGCCATTTTGAGTAATAGTCTGTCAGCATAATAGCGTCTACAGTTATAAACAGCTGTCTCAAAGGGTCCTACTATGTCTCAACCCAACTTAAACCATATAGCGTCAGGAAGAGGCCCTGGCTGTAATGGAGAAGCAGTAGTCTTGGCCATTCTATCTGACTATTGGTACAACAAAATGCTGCAATCTGAGTTTGAACCATAACATCCATTCCTGGAAACCAATTTAGCTTACATAACCACTGCTTGGTCCTTACAATGCCCTGGTGCTTCTCATGTGCTAAAGTGACCATGGGTCTGCGCAGTGTCACTGGCATCCCCAAACATGAACCCTGGCACATAAGATTGTTTATCACACAAAGTCCATGTCTCCTTTTAAAGGCAGTGGGCAATCTAGGGCTTTTTCTGAAGCTTTTCAGTCTCGGCATGCAGAGCAGAAAGCTCAGAACAGACCAAAGAAGCTGACTCAAACTCTGGAGTAACTGATATGAATGACATTGACAACAGCGCTGCTAGCTCAGGTTTTTGTCCCTATTTGTGGGAGATGGCAAGGGCAACCTTGAATGACAATCAGTCCAACAAACCTGCACGATAAACCACATCATAATTAAAGCATAACAATCATGCAGCGCATCTAGCTATGTACATTCCATCCCTGTCTGCATCTTTGTACAGAGTTGTGTCATTAGACCCTGATGATCAGTTCACAATGTACACTTATGCCCCAACCGATAGGTTCTCCACTTTTCTACTGCCCACATGCATGCCAAAGCCTTTTTCCAACTGTACAGTAGCATTCTTGCTCTCAGCTGGAGTTGAGGATCTGGAGGCAAAAGCGAAATTCCGCACAGTGTTTTCTGGATGAACTTGGGTGAACACTGCACCAAGACCATGAACTTACACATCTGTAGAGATAATGGATGTAAGTCAGGATAATACAAAGCTAATGGTGAACTTGCTATAGGATCAAAACCTAATACTTTAAGCTAATGAGCTATTTGATCCCTGAGAAATTAGGTTGACGCGCTTTCTAACTTTTTATGTACGTTGTTTACTTCCTTCATTAGAAATTAGAAGACCATTCTTATGCTTGCATCACCATAAAACATATATTTGTTCCACACACCACCAGCGTGAAGTCCATCATCATCTAACTGTTGTTGATGTAGCACAGAGCTGAGAATCTTTTTTTACAGAGCGGATCATTCTTTCTCATAAACCACCATGGTGTGAACCTGCTGGTGGATTAAAGCTCCAACGAATTCCAACCTGTGACAACACTCCTTGCATTTTATTATGATTCATTGTAGCACAAGCCTCCTTCAGTTCTCTTTGTGCCCCAATAAAGTTAGTCATATTATCTGATCTTAGATGCATCACTTGTCCTCTTCTGCTAATGAAACGTCGTAATGCATTAATCAATGCATTCGTTTCCAGTGGACTTGCTACCTCAAGAGGAATTGCCCTACTTGCCATACAGGTGAATGCTACTCCATATCTTTTACAGTTTACTCTTACATTCTTTACTTCTGTCACGGGTGACAAAAATGTTCAGCGAGCGGAACCCTCTTGACGAGTCATGAGTTTCCCGAGGGAACGATTTGTGTGCGACACATCCCACTCCGATTCCAGGTGTGGCAGAAACATTGTCCGGCCTGATTAGCACTAATGCACTGCAGGTGCGAGAGAGAGAGGAGCGGTGTTCACATAGGCTTCCTGCTTTACAAGCCAAAGATAAAAGGGCTATTCAGAGAAGTTTCGGGAAGTTGTTTTTATTCCCGGAGCAGAGTGGGGAACAAGCTTGCTCGGGAATTTATTGGGGTGTGCAGGTTTCCTGATGAAGTCTCTAGGGAAGAGGTTCCCTATTGAAGATGTCTGCATTAGGAGTGTACTGGGCTGTGATGAAGCCACGTTGGGGTGAAGGCCACCCATTGAAGTCTGCTTGAACAGAGTTCGCTTGTGGGAATTTGCTGGACTGATTTATCGATTGGATCTGCGCTGGGAAGGGAGAGAGAAAGATAAGTGAATTGATTTCATCTTGCAAACATTCAAAAAGCTTGAAGAGGATACAGTGAATGTAAATCTGATTGTTGGGGAAGCTATGTGTTTCAGAGTGTGCTGAAGAGGAATTGAGGATCGAATATCCCCCATGGGAGTGCAACGAATGGATTGAGGCCTCTGATCAGCCCTACCGTGTGAGTGAATTGCAGTGCTTTTGCCTTATTGTTACACATTGATTCATTGCTCTGGATTTGTGGTGAACACGAGTGTGGTGTGCTTTTGCTGAGAAGCGTCCCAACCCCTGCTTACACGTTTGTGAAAAGTTATGATACCTCCTCACCGTCGGAACCCCAGAGTGATACAGCTGAGCTGGAAGGAACATATTGCTGTGGAGAAAATCCTTGCCTTCTTACTTACCGTCTGAGTCTGGAAGTATGCAGCCTTGCTGAGGAAGTAAGCTTTTAAATCACTCTTTCTCTAATGTGCACCGACGAAAGTATTCTGTACTGCGAAGAATCCCTTACCTGTCTACTTACCGTTTCAGTCCTGGAATCATACAGCATCGCTGGTGAAGTAAGCTTTTAAGCCACTGTTTTACTCATGTGTTCCAACACCAGTATCCTGTACCAAGAAGACTTCTTACCTCCCTACTTACCGTCTGAGTCTGGAAGTACGCAGCATCGCTGAAGTAAGCTTATAAATCACTTTCTCTAATGTGCCCCGACGAAAGTATTTGTACTGTGAAGGATCCTTACCTGTCTACTCACTGTCAGAGTCCTGGAATAATGCAGCATTGCTGGTGAAGTAAGCTTTTAAACCACCATCTCACTACTGTGTTTTGATGCAAGTATCCTCAACTGAGAAGCATCCTTACCTGTATACTCACTGCCCGAGTCCTGAAGTGAGCCACTCCATTGGTGGAGTCGCCGTCAGGGCAAAACTGTGACGTACGATCAGTACTTACCCGTAGCCGAAGAAGACTTGGAGGACATTGAAGCTTATCTAGTTGGTGCTTATTGATAGTGTTCAATAAAGATTGTTATTCCTTTGAAATTACCTCTTGTCTGCATTGTCTATCTGTTGCGGACCTGTGGTGTCGGCTCCTCACTGTGGGGTCTGAGTTAGGGGTGGCTGGTCATCCGAAACTCCACCCCGGTGACACTTCCACTGGTCCAAAGTAATCTACTCCAGTTTTGGTAAATGGTGGTTGATCAGGAATAATTCTCTCCTTTGGAAGATCTGCCATTTTTTGGTCAGTTGCTCTTCTATTATGGCGTCTACAAAAGCCACAAACAGAAGTGATCTTCCTAACAGCTGAGTTGGAGTTAGTAATCCAAAATTTCCTCTTAACTGTAGATAACGTATGGCTTCATCCATCTTGACCCAGACCTTCATGCACATGCTTCAGAATAAGCATAGAAATATACTGATCTTAGCCAAGTCTAAGTGGATTCTTGACCTTTTTTAGGCATGACTTGGTCTTCCTCCAGCTCTTAACAGTCCATCATCCAAGAATTGATCCAACCGATAAATAGGACTTTGCAGATTCACTGTCACTTCCCAGATGAAAGACCTAAAATTTCCTTCTCGAATTTCTTTTGCTGACAATAGCGAATGATGGCTTCCTCTGCTCCCAATAGATCATCCAGTGTCAAAACAAGACTCTTAGGCATTGCTGTGACTCTTGAACCCTCAGACTGTACAACACTGTCCTGATTGTTCTTTGGATGACCAGCATTTGTAGCCTTCTGCTCCTTTACCAAGTGATTTTTTTTTTTTTTTTTTTCAGCAAGATCATTTTGAACTTGAGAAACCAGACCACCACTACTTTGAGCCAACTCCACTCAAAAAAGTAAGCATTTAGTTGATCAGTAGGATTAGACACTTAATTCACAGTAATAACGTTTACTGTGTCATCAGAGTCTATTGAGACATTTAGTGTTTATTCGCCAATACTGCTCATGCAACCACAAGAAGGCTGGACCTTCAAGCCACCTGCTGTTCTTCAGAAAGTTTCCAACCTTTCTTCTTGAAGCATTATCAGCTGGATTGTCCTTAGAACTGACATATCTCCATTGTAATCACATGAGCTGGAAACTCTTATTGATTGTCATCTGCAGTTTTTCTCAGTGCGTAACTTGCACAACTCAGAGAGGAAACTGCACCAAATAAATGTACAGTCAATCTATATTCAACAAGTTTCTCAGAGATGTTTCCATTTGGTCTCCTTCAGCCACCTTCACTTGATAACATACCCTGAATGTCGTCCATAAAAGCTATGGGCTCCTATCTGAAGCGAGTGAGAACTCCAAGCAAAGAGCTGGTAAGGTTAGGACACTGCAGACATTTTTCTGTTTAATGAAGTTCCTTGAAATGTTGCTCCACAGTCTAACACTACACAAATAGATCCCTTTCTTGGATGGTGGACACCGTGATGAGGGATGTACCATATTTTCCAATTTCACAGTGCAGCTGTTCTTGAGGTACTTGTTCTGCATAGACCTTGCTGATGACATCATGTACAGTATCCTACATATTCATGATAAAAATCATGGTTGTTGAGAATTTTTTTCTTTAAGCCAAGGACCGTTGCTTTGCCACAGCAAACTTGTTAGGTAGATGGACTTCGTTGGTCTTGAAGTCAAGTCAAATCAAGTCACCTTTATTTATATAGTGCTTTAAACAAAAAAGATTGCGTCAAAGCAACTGAACAACATTAATTAGGAAAACTTATCGAAGTGTGTCTATAAAACAAAATGACAGTTAAAGGCAGTTCATCATTGAATTCAGTGGTCATCATCTCAGTTCAGTTTAAATAGTATCTGTGCAATCATTTGTAATCAAGTAATATATATTGCTGTAAATGAAGTGACCCCAACTAAGCAAAACTCCATCGGAGAAAAAACCTTGGGAGACACCAGGCTCAGTTGGGGGGCCAGTTCTCCACTGAACAGATGAAACCAGCAGTTCAATTCCAGGCTGCAGCAAAGTCAGATTTTGCAGAATAATCATCTGTTTTTCTGTGGTCTCGTTCTGTTGTCTTGGTCATCTGAGCCAAGGTCTTTACAGGGGATCTGTATCTGGGCTCTAGTTGTCCTGGTCTCCGCTGTCTTTCAGGGATGTAGAGGTCCTTTCTAGGTGCTGATCCACCATCTGGTCTGGATACGTACTGGATCCGGGTGACTGCAGTGACCCTCTGATCTGGATACAGACTGGATCTGGTGGCCACGGTGACCTCGGAACAAGAGAGAAACAGACTAATATTAGCGTATATGCCATTCTTCTAAATATGTAGCAAGTACATAGGGTGTTATAAAAAAATAAAATAAGTCACGTGACATTCAGCCAAGTATGGTGACCCATACTCAGAATTTGTGCTCTGCATTTAACCCATCCAAAGTGCACACACACACACACTGTGAACACACACCCGGAGCAATGGGCAGCCATTTGCAGTTGGGGGTTCGATGCCTTGCTCAAGGGCACCTAAGTCGTGGTATTGAAGGTGGAGAGAGAACTGTACATGCACTCCCCCCACCCACAATTCCTGCCGGCCTGAGACTCAAACTCACAACCCTTCGATTGGGAGTCCGACTCTCTAACCATTAGGCCACAACTTCCCCTAATTGGGAAGTATTCCTGGTTCCGGTTTACCTAATTAATGCAGCCTAAAAACCTTTAACAGATTTGGATATTAGAAGCATATTAGTGTGTTATGTGTGAGCCAGGTTAAAGAGATGGGTCTTTAATCTAGATTTAAACTGCGTGAGAGTGTCTGCCTCCCGAACAATGTAAGGTAGGTTATTCCAGAGTTTAGGCACCAAATAGGAAAAGGATCTGCTGCTCGCCATTGATTTTGATATTCTAGGAATTATCAAATTGCCTGAGTTTTGAGAACACAGCGGTCATGAAGGATTCTAATGTACCAAGAGCTCATTCAAATACTGAGGTGCTAAACCATTCAGGACTTTATAAGTAATAAGAAAGATTTTAAAATCTATACGATGTTTGATAGGGAGCCAGTGCAGCGATGACAGGACCGGGCTAATATGGTCATACTTCCTGGTTCTAGTAAGAACTCTTGCTGCTGCATTTTGGACTAGCTGTAGTTTGTTTACTAACCGTGCAGAACAACCACACAATAAAGCATTACAATAATCTAACATTGAGGTCATAAATGCATGGATTAACATTTCTCCATTTGACATTGAGAGCATAGGTATATTTTTAGCACTAGATATATTTTTGAGATGGAAAAATGCAGTTTTATAAATTCTAGAAATCTGGCTTTCTAAGGAAAGATTGCGATCAAATAGCACACCTAGGTTCCTAACTGATGACAAAGAACGGACAGAGCAGCCATCAAGTCTTAGACAGTGTTCTAGGTTATTACATGCAAAGTTTTTATAGGTCCTAGTCAAATTTTAAGTTCTAGTCAAATTGTACATGAATGCTGAAGTTAGGTATAAAAAATATAAAAACAAATTAGTTGGAATCATAAGGCAAAAAAAAGGATTACTACACTAAATTGTTAGACAAAAAGAAAAGTAGTGAAAAAGACACATAGAGCATTATAAATTATTTAATGTTGGTACAGTACCAGATAATGCTGGCAGTGTTTTTCTTGAAAGTATACAAGCGAGTGACATATTGACAACTGTCCAGAAGTGTGCTAATAAAAAAAATCTAATGATTTTACTGATATGAATATGAAAATGATAAAGCTAATTATAGATGTAATTATTGAGCCTTTTACCTAAATCTGTAATTTGTCATTTACTTCAGGGATATTTCCAGACTGCATGAAAATAGCCAAAGTAATTCCACTTTTCAAAAAAGGAAATAAATAAGAATTTTCTAATTATAGACCAATATCATTACTTCCACGGTTCACTAAAATTCTGGAGAAATTTTTTGCGATCAGACTGAATAAATTTCTAAATTAATTTAATAGTTAAGTAACAGCCAATATGGGTTTCATCCTAATCACTCAACTGCTACAGCAATTATGGAACTAACTGAAGAAATTACCAGTTACCAAAATATCTTTGTGGATCTTCAAAAAGCATTTGATATGCTGGAACAAGGTATTGTTGTATAAATCATATAAATATGGTATCAGAGGTGTGGCACACCAGTGGGTTAAGTCAGTTTGTTGAAATGACAACATAAAGTCTAATTATTGTAATATAACTTGTGGGGTACCACAAGGATCGGTCCTAGGACCTATACCTTTTCTTCTATATGTAAATGATATTGTGTCTGTGTCTCAGTAACTTAGGTGCATTCTGTTTGCGGATGACACCACTTTGTTCTATTCTGGAAACAATATAAAATATGTCCTACATATCGTAGAGAATTTATTAAAAAAAAATTATGAAGTGGTTCAATGCCAATAAATATTAGCAAAACTTGATATTTTGTAGTTTAAAAAAAAATGTCGAAATGTCATGGTTTATTAATGGATTAGAAATTGAAAGGGCACATGAAATTAAGTTTCTAGGTATTATAATTGATGAACATTTGACATGGAAATCACTTATTGATAATATTAAAGTAAAGGTATCCCAAATAATAGGTGTGCTGCATAAAGTTAAAGATTCGCTAAATAAGAATTGAGTGTTTTAAGGCTCGTCTAAAGACTAATTTTTATTCTTTGGCTTTTAACTGTGTGTGAGTTGTGTGGTCCTTTTGTGGTATCTATTATTTGTATCTTTTCTATTCTATATATTTTAATAGCTTTGTATGACACTTTTGTGCAGCACTTTGGAAACTTTGTGTTTGTAAAATGTCCTATAAAAATAAAGCGGATTGGATTGGATTGGATTGAATAAGTGGATACAGATAAGTTAATACTGCGGAGTAGCAGATCAACTTTATTGATGTAATTTTGTGTTTTGATGTCTTAAAGAGACGGCTGCATGAGACAGCTTAAATGCACTGGAACTGTAAATTATTTTGTGTTTATAGGGGGCAGACATTATAAGTTTTTTACTTCTTTCTGCTCCTTTCATTCATGTTAAATGCTGTTGTTGCATTTGCAAAACATTATAGTACAAACATTTTAGTCCACAAAACTGCAGCAATGCTTAAATTAAGCTTTCTGAAGCAAAGAGGCTTTCGATACATGTATGAGGTTATTACAACAGGCTTCATTTACTACCATCATCTGCTGGTCAGACAGAAGAAGTGCATTGTAATGAAAAGGACGAGGAAGCAAATGCAAAATAAAGTGCAAGCATAATTTAACGAATATGATACAGATGATAGAGGAACCAACAGGACAACTGGATGGAGAGAGAGAAAGTCACGGCTGACCAGGAAGTAGAGGTGCAACTGGACAGCAGGAGAGCATGATGCAGGAACTGAGATGGGCGATCCGGTGGAGAGGTGAGTGGATGAGGTTCCCGGAGTGAAGCGATCCAGCATAACGAAGAATCAGCCAGAAACAAGCGTGAGAAAACAGGCATGAAGACAGGAAGCTTCAAACAATGATCTGACAAACACAAAACGAAAGACAGGGCGATAAATAGGGAGCAGGTAATAAGTGGCAGCTGTCACTGATGAACAGTTAACGGAGACACCCACATGAACCGATCAGTGCAAGAGACACACATAACTCCACCCACATAGTGATCAACAGAGACAACAGTTCTACCAACCATGACATGCATCTACTGTGTCCCACTTAAACTAATACTTTAGTGTCTGTTTCTTAAAGAAGCCCTTGACAACATGCTGAAATGAGAAAAGTTGTTATCCAAGCTATTATTGTAATTTGTGTATAGCATCATTCATCAACTCTCTGACTTCATCTTCAGTTATCTCTGTTCTTCAGATATCAAAGACATTTTCCTCCATCTGAATCATTTGTACATACTGTACCTGTTGCTCTCTTCAAATACTCTATGAATGAACTGTTTCATTAAAATGCATTAATACATTTAGCAGTACATAGAATCACAAACCCTATAGAAAAGATAATAGGCAAACAAAATATATATAATAATTATTGGTCCCAAAAAATTACCAAACGTATCATGAAAGAAATCATAAAATAGTAGATTATTATTATTGGCAAGCATTGGGTTTAATAAACAATGACAAGTTGATTTAATGGGTGATTTAATCTGACGGAGCGATACTGATGAAGCATAATAAACCCTAAATCCAGCACAGAGGGGTTCAGTGAATGTGGTGTTGAATGTGTGTAAGTGTGTGAGTGTGTGTGTGTGTAAGTGTGTGAGTGTGTGTGTGTCAGAGACGCTGTAGAAGGACAGAGAGCCGGCCGAGACATCCACATACACTCCTACTCTATCAGACCGTAGTGAAGGAGCCGGTAAGTCAGTCCTGACATTATTGTGCCAGACAGCAAATCCATTATCGGTGCACCACAGACTCCAGGATTTGTCATTGTATCCAAACTGGCAGTTACTTCCTCTTTTCCTGCTGATTTTCCTTTATATGTGACTCCTATATTAACCCAGCTACTCCATTCAGTCTCCCAGTAACAGCGTTCAGTCAGACTCTCAACACTCAGAACCTGCTCACAGTGCTCAAATCTGTCTGGATGATCAGGATACAACTGACGCTTTTTCATATGTTTCACTTTCCTGTTGTCCTTATTCAGACAGAGACGAATGTATGTCGTGTTTGGATCCAGTGTGAGATCAAAAGCATCTGAACACACAAAAGAAATTAGAAGTACAACACAATGTATAACACAAGAACAATTAATAGTGTGTGTGTGTGTGTATATGTACCAGGTAAATCCTACGTTGTGGGGACCAAATGTCCCAATGAATTATGAAAACCCAAAGTGCATGTGTGTGTGTGTGTTTGTAGACCTACACTGTCGCAGTCCTGCTGTCATTCTGTCTCTTCCATAATCCACACTATAAACACACAAACACACACAACCCTTACGAAAGGAAAATATATTTACCAAAATATTTCTTAAAATATATTGTAATATATTATTTTCCCTTTTTATTTTCAATATTTTATATATTTGAATACACTTAATAATATATTGATGATACATATATTATATAATATATTGCAAAATATACAAATGATTGCCGCTTTCAATATATTGCAATATATTGGAAAAAAATAAATATGTATAAGAATATATGCCTAATATATTACATGATATTTTACAATATACTGCAATATATTATAGGCACATAATTACTATCACAGGACTTTACCTCGATTGATCAGTTGTTATTAACCATCTTCAAAAAACTGCTCAAGTCACATTTCTTTCATTAATCTTACTGATACTAAAAAACTACTTTGACCTTCCACTTAAAAAATAACAATTACAAAGGAGAATAGATTGAAATAGAAAACATTGATTTTAGATTTGTAAATATTTTACAACATTTAAGTTTTTGACTTTAGCCTTTGCCTCACAAGTCACCAATGAAAAATAATTAATCTTGCATATAAACGATTGAAAAGTTGGAACTTACAATAGTCTTCTGGTGGACACCGGCAATCAAGTAATGCGGCTTTCGAGCGTCTCAATGTCAATTTTATTCTCTCAGAATCTCATCTTTTGCTTCTGAGAAAGTAAGAAGGTAGTGTACATCTCTGTGAGAGTTGTGGGAGTTTTGTCATTGCTCTCTCGAGCCAGCGGAGGCTGAAGAACAGTGAGAGAGATCCAGCAGAAGATGGGGATTTGGCACATGATGTACAGACTCCAGGAGTTCCTGATGTGACGGATGATGTTTCCAGCAACCTCAGTGTCACTGGCCTCACTGTTTTAATGGATCCAGTTATCCAGCCGCTAAACACTTCCACAATAAACTCCACGAAGGTGCAATTTATGAAGTTTAATCATGAAAAGTGTGAAACTACAAAAAGAAAAATACACAAACATGAATTTCACAAAAATAGATAAATCATTAAATAAATGAGCATTCACAAACACACAAGGCAAAGAACCAACAACAATACAGTTGAATCAACAGGATAGATTAATACTTTGCAAGCTTGAGTAGAAAAAGATAACAAACATGCTGAATTAAATGCTACATTGCATAGCACAAGAAAAACTCAATGCTCACTTAACAAAATCAAACAGTCACTTACAGATATTGCATTTCAAAAGGCTTTGATAAACGAGATGAAGATGGATGTCTGCAACCACATGGAGTACCTTGCACAACTAAACCACTGAAGGAATATGGCCTACTTCCTCTTTAAAACAGTAAACCATTGGAAAACCCCAAAATAAGTATCAAAATAAAAGTCCTTGTTGAAACTGAAGTTTAAAGTCCAGCACACTCCCCGCCTGGGGTATGTAAAGACCTCACTTTAATTTTTTTTGTACTCCAATATCTTAGGAGGAGTAAAGCAGAACCACTTCTGATATAGGGCGAACAAAGTTTTTCTGCATGCCTTCTCTGATAAATTTCAGCTCCACTTTCCTCACAAGACCATCTTTACTAGGTAGTGTTTTTGCAATGACAGCCATAGGCCACTGATTTCTCTCTGCTTGGCTATCCTTCATCAACACAATGTCACCTTCCTTGAGACAAGGCTTCTTGTCTTGCCACTTCTGGGTCAACAGAATAGCAGGAGTGAGTATTAAAGGAACTTCAGGATCTGAAGATACTGGCACGAGAGGGCGTGCATTATGGCAGAAACTTCTGCCATAAGGGTTACAAGAACGTCGTGTGTGAGATACAGGGACTTTCTTTCAAGCAACATACAGTCAAGAATACGTCGGGCTATACCCACCATCCTTTCCCAAGCACCTCCCATATGTGAAGCATGGGGAGGATTGAATATCCATGTACAAGCATGTTGTTGTAGATACTTCTGAAGATCAGAGCCTGAAGTTTCCTTCTTCATCTTGAGCTCCTGTACTGCTCCAATAAAGTTTGTGCCACAATCAGAGCGTATCTGCTTAGCAGGTCCCCTTATTGCAAAAAAACGTCTCAAAGCATTAATGAATCCGCTTGAGCTCAATGTCTCTACAACTTCAATGTGCACTGCTCTTGTGCACATACAAGAGAAAATGACTGCCCATCTTTTGGAATTGGAGCAGCCTCCTCTTGTGCGGCGAGAAACAACCTGCCATGGTCCAAATACATCGACTCCTACATATGTGAAAGGTGGAGCCACTTGAAGTCTTTCTGCGGGCAAATCTGCCATCTGTTGGAGCTCTGTAGGACGACGAAGCTTTCTACATGTCACACACTTGTTAAGTAGACTTCCAATGCATCTTTTGGCACTCATCAGCCAATACCCTGCTGCTCGTATTGCTCCCTCAGTAAAATGCCTTCCTTGATGCTTGACTGCTTGATGGTAGTGTCTAACAAGCAAAGTTGCTATGTGATGTTTCCCAGGAATAATAACAGGATTGCATTCTTCCTTCTCAAAACCTGCCTGGGCAATACGGCCTCCAACACGCAGAAGGCCTTTATCATCCAGAATAGGATGAAGTTTCAGTATACTACTTTTAGGTGAGAGATTGCATCCTGCTTTTATATCACTTAGCTCTTCTGGATAGGCTACATTTTGAACGCTCTTTAGAATAACAATCCTGGCCTTTTCCAACTCTTCATTTGTAGGGCTGTTACTACAGAGATGCCATCCACTACATCTTGGCTTATTTGTTGAATGGGAGAATGACTGGGAGATGTGGCTTAAACGAGCAATCGTTCTAATTAGCTTACTCAAGCTGGAGAAGCGTTCAAAACGCTCAGGAGTCAGGAACTGATTAGGCACTTCAGTTAAACATGAAATCACTTGTGGTCGGATTTCTGGATCTACTTCAAGATCAACAAGGTCATAATCCTCTTGAAGCAAGGCGTTTAAGGTTGGAGATTTCAAAAGGAAATCTGGCCCTGTAAGCCAAGTTGTACTACTGAGACAATCAGCTGATACAGATCTAGACCCATGGTCTGCAGGATTGACATCTGATGGAACATAGTTCCATTGGCTAGGAGTAGATGACTGAAGAATTCGTTGGATTCTGTTGTTCACATACACATAAAAGCGTTTTGTTCGATTATGAATATATCCAAGAACAACCTTACTATCGGTGTAGAACTGGATACTATTGAACTGCAAGCCTATTTCTTCTACAACCATATCTGCGATCTCAACTGCTAGAACTGCTGCACAGAGTTCCAATCTCGGAACAGTCAGATCTGGCCGTGGTGCCAACTTTGTCTTTCCAAACACAAAGCCAATATCTGCTTGGTCATTTCGAGATGTGGATCGCAGATAAGCTACAGCTGCAACAGCTTTTACAGATGCATCTGCAAATATACACAATTCCCTTGACTGAACCTCAGAAGTAGGAAAAGATGAGTAAGTTCGTGGTATCTTTAGATCTTGCAAATTTTGTAAGGAATTCCTCCATCTGATCCATTCTGGCTTTATGTCATCTGGTAATGGAGAATCCCAGTCTTCAGCCTGCATTGAGAGCTCCCGAAGCAACAGCCTATCTTTGATGGTAACAGGAGCAATAAAACCACATGGATCATATAAGCTGTTTACAGTTGACAGTACACCTCGCCGTGTGAATGGCTTATTGTCGTCAATAGCTTGGAAAGTAAATGTATCTGATGCCAAGTTCCATGACACTCCTAGGCTACGCTGGACTGGAGTATCTTCAAAGAAGAGGTCAACATCTTTGATATCCACAGCCCGATCTTCAGGATGAAATGCCTCAATCACTGCAGGTCGATTAGAGATTATTTTATGTAGTCTGAGGTTTGCTACTGCAAGCATGTCTTGAGTTTGCTTCAGAGCACTAATTACTGTGGTTTCATTGGGGAAGGATTTCAGAGCATCATCAACATAGAAATCATGTTCAACGAACTCTTTAACTTCACTGTCGAAGTTCTTTTCTTCCTCTTTGGCCGCTCTATGCAAACCGTATATGGCAACAGCAGGAGAGGGACGATTGCCAAACACATGTACACACATTCTGTATTCCACTATTTCTTTACCAGGGTCATTGTCTTGGTACCAGAGAAAGCACAGAAAATCTCTGTGATCCTTTCTGACTAAAAAACAGTGGAACATATGCTGAATGTCAGCGGTAATCGCCACTGGCTCCTTACGAAATCTTAGCAACACTCCCAGGAGGGTATTGTTGAGATCTGGCCCCTTAAGTAGGATATCATTCAATGAGACTCCATTATAAGGTGCACTGGAGTCGAAGACCACACGGATCTTGTTTGGCTTCTTCGGATGATATACACCAAACAAAGGCAGATACCAGCACTCTTGGTCTTTCCTGAGTGGGGGAGCAATTTCTGCATGTCCGTTAGAGAACATGTTGTCCATAAACTCAAGAAAATGGGCTTTCATCTGAGGACGTTTGTCCAAAGTATGACGAAGTGAGGATAGGCGGTTGTAAGCATACTTTCTGTTATTTGGAAGCCGCCTTCTGGGAACTTGCAATGGCAAAGGAGCCACCCAGCCATTGGATTCATCCTGATAGAACTCTTTGTCCATTAAGCGTAGAAACCTGTCATCGTCCACTGACAGTGCAAGCTTGTGATCTCTGGATGTACGGACAAAGATTGATTGGCCTAGCTCCTCGCTTGCACATGTTGCTAAAGCACCTACACCTTTTGATGTAAGATGCTCTTGAAACTGAAGCTTGGTGCCATACTGCTCTTTTATGTGGAACTGACTTTCACAGGGCCAGAAGAAGCTGGGGCGGCCACTTTCAAGTATGGAGGTCTTAAAAACATCTACATGAACAGGTCGATGAGCACCTCCAAGACATACATCTCCAATAACTACCCATCCCAGATCTAACTTTTGAGCAAATGGAGCGTTGTGTGGACCATTAATCTGTTGACGGACCTTGTGGACCCTAATGAGGTCCCTACCAAGGAGGAGGAGGATGTTAGCATCTGGATCTAGGGCTGGAATTTCATCAGCAATATCCCTGAGGTGACTGAAATGACACGCTGCATCTGGGGTAGGAATTTCAGAACGAATGTTAGGAATCTGATTGCACTCTAGCAGTGTAGGAAGATGAAGGCTTACACTCTTATCCAATGATTCCACAATGTAGCCACTAGCTCTCCTTCCTGTTGTCTCTGTTAATCCAGCACATGTCTTGAGTGAATATGGAAAAGAAGATCCTTCAATTTGAAACTCTTCAAAAAATTCTGTTCTTGCCAATGAGCGGTTGCTCTGATCATCCAGAATTGCATACATTCTTCTGGATTCTGATTTGTTACCCACAGGATAGATATTAACCAGACAAATCTTGGAACATGCTCTAGCACTCTTTCCAACTCCACACACTTCAGTACATTTTGATGTTACCTCTTGATTGGTTAATTCACTTTCCTCCCCGCCATCTCCTAAGACAGGAGAGACGGTTTTCCTCCAGGGTGCTGGACCAGGATGTAAAGCGGACACATGACGATCACGATCACATTCAGTGCAGTGGATTTCAGCTTTGCAGTTTTTTGCCATATGCTCTATTGAAGAGCAGCACCTGAAGCATACTGAATGTTCCTTAAGAAACTGTTTACAATCTTCAAGACTTTTTGCTCTAAAGCCTCTGCATCTTTTTAATGGATGTGGCTTGTCATGGATGATACAATATCGTTGAGGATCAACAGTCCGTATCCTGTCCGTAGCATTTCTTGTTTCAGACATGTTGACTTGGGTTTTATGAACAGCTATAGAAGCTTGCCTGAATTTATCTGATCTATCTCGATTTTCTTGTTGTGGTGCTGAAGGAAAAATGGCAAAGCTGGGATCCGTTCTTGTTTTAGCTTCTGAACGAATAAAGTCAGCAAACACAGAAAATGGTGGGAAGGCCACAAAATGTTCTCTCTTATACTTCGATCCATATGATATCCATTTTTCTTGGATATTATAAGGGAGTTTTCCTACAATCGGGCTCACTCCATGAGCGGTGTCAAGATAAGACAACCCAGGAAGATAGCCATCCAGCTTGGCTGCCTCCAGTTCTGCAAGCAGGTCTCCAAGATCACGCAGCCTATACAGATCTTTACCAGATATCTTAGGGAAGCTCTCCAATTTAGAGAAGAGATCTCTTTCAATTGCCTCTGACGAACCATACATTTCCTCTAGCCTCTCCCAAGCCATTTGTAGACCTTCAAAAGGGTGCCTAATATTAACTGATTTTAATCTTCGTACCTGTTCAGATGATTCTCTACCGAGATATTTGATGAGCAGATCCATCTCTTCCTCTGGCTTAAGGTTAAGGTCTGCAATAGTACTTTTGAAAGATGATCGCCAAGCCCAATAATTTACAGGTTTATCATCAAAAGAATTCAGTCCAGAAGTTACCAACTGACTGCGTGCAATGAATTTGGCCAGGCTGTAAGTGTCTGACATGTGCTCAGGACTACACTGTAAGCTACTGCTAGAAGCTTGGTCTCTTGCATAGTCTGCAGTGCGTTGGAGGCTGATCTCTTTGGAAAACTCTGATGCTGATACATGGTCAACTTCTGTGAAGGCTGCTGCTAGAATTTCTGCTTCTGCTATGGCCGCATCTTTTTCTTTCTCTTCTTGCAGTGCCTCTAGTGTTGCTTGAAGTCGGGCTTGTTCCACTTTAATCTCAATTTCTTTCTTTGCATGAGCCGCTCTTGCCTTGGCTGCCTCTGCCCTCGCACGAGCTTTCGTGACCGCTAAACTGGCTGTAGAGCTTCTTGATGAGGTGGAAGCTTGAGAACTTGAGCAAGCATCATCACTTTCTTTGTGCATGCGATGGCGCAGTGATGATTTAGATTCTCTTGAAGACATGATCTTTGTGTAGACTAACACACAGAGATATTCCTTTATCTCTCTAATAGATGCAGTTGTTAGACAGGCATCCCCTCCATCTTTCCAATTTGCTGCTTATCTTTTCACTGTCACTGGCCTCACTGTTTTAATGGATCCAGTTATCCAGCCGCTAAACACTTCCACAATAAACTCCACGAAGGTGCAATTTATGAAGTTTAATCATGAAAAGTGTGAAACTACAAAAAGAAAAATACACAAACATGAATTTCACAAAAATAGATAAATCATTAAATAAATGAGCATTCACAAACACACAAGGCAAAGAACCAACAACAATACAGTTGAATCAACAGGATAGATTAATACTTTGCAAGCTTGAGTAGAAAAAGATAACAAACATGCTGAATTAAATGCTACATTGCATAGCACAAGAAAAACTCAATGCTCACTTAACAAAATCAAACAGTCACTTACAGATATTGCATTTCAAAAGGCTTTGATAAACGAGATGAAGATGGATGTCTGCAACCACATGGAGTACCTTGCACAACTAAACCACTGAAGGAATATGGCCTACTTCCTCTTTAAAACAGGAAACCATTGGAAAACCCCAAAATAAGTATCAAAATAAAAGTCCTTGTTGAAACCGAAGTTTAAAATCCAGCAAACTCAGGACTGCTGTTTTTGGTGAAGTACTGCTCTTTCTGCTCATCATTGAATCCTCGCACCTCTAACACCTGATCAATGTAGTCTCGGGGTATCAGACCGGCTGCTGCTGGTCTGGATGTGATCCAGATGAGAGCAGAAGAAACCAGATCTCTCTTGATCAGGTTTGTAACAATCTTACTCACTGTTGTTTTTTTATGCACATCTGTTAATCTGTTGCCCTTTTTTAAAGCTTAAAGGAAAGTGACACTCATCCAGTCCATCAAAAATAAACATGAGCTTACCGTCATCTTCAGGAAGAGAGGATCACTAAAGAAGTATTTGTTCAGCAGTCCCATGAGACTGCACTTCGTTTTAATCATGTTCAGTCTGTGGAATGGGAGTGGAAATATGAAGAGTATGTCCTGGTTTTCTCTTTCTTCAGCCCAGTCAAGAATAAATTTATTAACAGAGATGGTTTTTCCCACCCCTGAGATGCCTATAGTCAACACTTTCCTGTTTTGTTCACCCGTATCACGATGGCTTTTAAAAATGTCCTTGCACTGGGTCTGTGTGTCTGTCTCAGCAAACTGACGGGCAGCTTCGATCGTCATCACCTGATGTTTATACACCTTTCCTCTGGTCACATTCTCCACCACATACAGATCTGTGTACATTTCTCCCAGATCTTTAGACTTGTACTCCTGCAGGAATTTGATTTTCAGTCTGCGGCTGATATTTCTGTAATCATGATGAGCAGCTTCACTGTCCTCTTTAGCTTAGCCTTTGAGAAAGAGGAAAAGGATGTCAAATAGTAAGTGATTTATGGTACTGGATATGAGTGTGTATTGGTTGTTATTGAGTGAATGTGCTCAATAATGTCCAGTATGGTTATGGACACCACCACAAATGGCTGTCCCCACAAATAGTGCCCTATTTAAATGGATAGTTCATCCAAAAATGAATATTATGTCACTAATTGCTCATCCTCATGGTGTTCCAAACCCATGAGACCTCCGTTCATCTTCAGAACACAAATTAATATGTTTTTGAAACCCGAGAGTTTTCTGACCCTGCATAGACAGAAAGGGAACTACCACGTTCAAGAACCAAAAAGGTAGTGAGGACATCATTAAAACAGTTCATGTGACATCAGTGGTTCAACCGTTATGGGGCAATTTGGACACTGTTCGTGTATGTTTCGCTTACACACTTCAGGTTTCTCAGTCGCTACTATTGAGCGGATGAGTTGAATCAGGAGTGTTAAATGAGGGAAACATACACAATGTGCAGTGCTGGAGCCAAGAGGACAAGAGCCCCCACATTAAATCATCACATCTGCAAACAGTCAGTTATTTAAAAGTGTGTAAAAATATGTTTTAAAACAAATTCAACATATTACAGTACCCTTATCAGTCTTTGTTGGTTCACTGTGTTCTGCAGGGTTTATGCTGTAGTATATGTGTACTGTGCTTTTATTAACATTTCCAATGAATACAGGAGCATTTATTCTTGCACCTTTTACAGCATTCAGACCAACATTGACTCCAGTGTCACCTCTCGTCAGCACTGGAAGAGAGACAATGAGACATATGTGAGCTTCTTACAGAGATTTCATGATATCAGAGCTTTGATATAATAATTAATCTCCATATCACCATCCTCGTGTCTGTTGTCTAACTGTTCAGTGATATTGTCCTGGTTCATCTTTCTCAGGATGTTCAGTGTCCTACCAAACTCTTGTTTTGATGGGAATTTCATTAACTGGAAAAACAAAAATCCCAGGTGAATTGCTCTTCTGCGTTTTGACGTCATACCTGCTGTGCTCTGTAAAAACATATAGAAACGTTTTGACTGAATTAAACATTGAGACAATAAACTATTTTGGTAATATTTCACCAGAAAAAGTTATTTTATAATGTTATGCTAATTGACATAGCCTTTATCACTTTATAGATTATAAAAATAATTCACTTATCTTTTGAAGCAACTATTTGTAACCTAAGGAACTGATTTAGTATTGATACCAAGGTTCTAGATTCTGGTTTCATTCCGAAGACAACATTAGCCGCGTTTCCAATGTCGAGCTTAAACCGGGCGTGCTAGTGTGTGCCAGGGCCAGTCGCATTTCCACTGTCTCTTCCGAGCCTTGATTGTGCCTCGTCGGGGAACGATCAAGGGCTTTTTGCCCCCTGACGAAAACCTTGGACCAAAGCGGGCCAGCTGGGGCTAGAGGAGTGGTTATGAACAAAGGTGGAGTTTCTGTGCATCTAGAGATCGTCAGCCGCGGATCATTACAGAAAGATCACAGCTATAACTACAGCATTAAAGACTTTTTAAAATAAGTTGATCTCAAAACTCACTTTCCGCAAATGTTTGTAATAACTTGATCCGATGTGGATTATAATCACAATACAAGGCAGAAATATTTATAAGTCATGCAAAAGATATGCACGCTAAACATTAACGTTACCATAGTAAACATGATAAATGCAACCACTTGGAGAAATCAGACGTCAGCTTCTTATTCTCTATCACAACTGGTTTTTCAAGAGTGTCAAAATTTGCTGTCAAAACACATGTATACATCTTATTTCATGTATGTTGTACACTGATCGAGACAGACAGATATGCAGACAGTATTTGATAATCGGCAGCAGACAGGAAGTATGAGGGGACACTGATGAAAGGATCAACACTGATTACTGAATGATAAGTTACAGAAATGTGTAATGTATAATAAGGAAACCAACACTTTCTATGTGTACAAAATGTGACATTAGTTTGATAACATCAGCATGACTAAACAAATTATTATTATTATTATTATTTTGTGATTTCCTTTATTTATTTGTATTCATTTTTCATAAAGTTATTGCTTTCAAACATAGATTTGCTTTGTTAAATGTTTTGAGATCATATTGAATTGTTTGCTATTGGATTTCTGAAATTCAGTTGAAATCAAAAGTTCTGTACTGTTTGCTCTAAAAGCTTTCTGTAATCAATCATTTCCACTCAAGGTTACAAGGTGAGCTTGATTTCACTTTTAGGGTTTGGAGCTTCGATATCTTTGTAAATCATCTATCATTTCCCACTGATTTTAGGAAAAAATTATGGATAGGGTTAGGTTTATGGGTAGGGAATGGGTTAAGTCTGTTTTTTTCGGACAATAATGTTGATCCAGGATCATCTGAAGATGTTGATCCAGAAACATTTCTTACTTGGCAAAATCACGGCGACTCAAGTTACAGCATGAAAACATGTAGAGTTATTATGCCGCACGCAGCTGGAATCAGCTTCCAGAAGAGATCAGATGTGCTAAAACACTAGTCACATTTAAATCTAGACTCAAAACTCATCTGTTTAGCGGTGCATTTATTGAATGAGAACTGTGCGATGTCCGAACTGATTGCACTATATTTTCACTGTTTTTTTTTTAATGTAAAATCACTTTCTAACTGTTTTTAAATTAATTTAAAGAAAATGTTTTAATCATTTTAAAAGTTTTAATATTGCTCATTTTATTTTTGTTATTATTTTTAAATGTTATTTTGTTAATTATATTTTACTTTCTTTTATGTAAAGCACTTTGAATTACAATTGTGTACAAAATGTGCTATATAAATAAACTTGCCTTGCCTAATAAAATAAATAAAATTTTTGTGGCTGTACTGACCTTTTTATATTAGCGGTGATTTGCAAGTTAGCAGAGGTCGGGACAAGTCACACATGGTCAAGGCAAGTCTCAAGTCTAAATCATCAAGTCTCGAGTCAAGTCTCAAGTCACAGTTCAAATAAATCAAGCAGGTCAAGTCAAGTCAAGCGTTCACCCTAAGCAAGTCAAGTCGAGTCCTGAAAAGTTTCAAGTCAAGTCAAGTCAGTAAAATAAATAGAGGTAAATTTTGTTCAATAAATATTTATTTTTGCACAGAAAATATGAACTTGTATACAAATATTATGTATCTTATTCATTATACATTTGCTATATATGAATCATATGCATATCTGTGCTACATAAAATATCTAATAAAATTAAATTGTGTTGTTTACACAATCCAGTCGTCTAATTCAATTTAATTGAAACAGTCTAAAATGTGTTGCATTTACAGAAAATAAGGTTTGCCAAGACAATGGAACTAAGCTGTAAACGATAGTGTCCGGTTCACGAACGAATCGTTCGATTGAACCAGTTCACCAAATCGAACTGAATCGTTTGAAATGGTTCACGTCTCCAATAAGCATTAATCCACAAATGACTTAAGCTGTTAACTTTTTTAATGTGGCTGACACTCCCTCTGAGTTCAAACAAACCAATATCCCGGAGTAATTCATTTACTCAAACAGTACACTGACTGAACTGCTGTGAAGAGAGAACTGAAGATGAACACCGAGCCGAGACAGATAACGAACGAACGATTGACTCGTTCTCAAGTCAAGATCCGGTTGCATCGGTTTTCGGATCACCAGTACACTGAACCGAGAACTGTTTCCTTCAGATGCGTCCAGCATTAAAATTCAGGTTATGCCACTGTTATAGCTAAATTCCCCAATACATATATTTATAAGACGTATCAGTAATGATAATGATCACATTTCTAATAAGTAAACAAACATATGCAACCAAGGCCAAATTATGACAAACATAAAAGATTAATTCATTAACGTACATTAGTAATCGTTATAGATCTTAATGTAACTAACTATAAAGAGATTACTTTATTACCTTTCTTTGTGGTTTTTGAAATGTCGAATTAAATTTGATGCTGTCGTGTGGGATATTCTTGCTTTGCATATTTTGCATCTGGCAAATCTTTTTTTATCGGAATGGTCCACTTCAAAGTCCTATTTGTGGAGCTCAACTAATGTCTACCATGTTTGACGCGGTTTGAATTTTGCAGCGTTAAAGGCACAGACGCTGATTAGTGGTGCTGATGTCACAATATTTTTTTTTTTATTATTGTTAATTTTATTGCTGATTGTTTATTGTACATTCAAGTCATTGTCAAGTCTTCCACTTCAAGTCAAGTCAAGTCTCAAGTAACTTGTCCTCAAGTCAAAGTCAAGCAAAGTCATTTTCATACTTTAATCAAGCAAGTTGCAAGTCCTGAAAATTGTGACTCGAGTCAGACTCGAGTCAAGTCATGTGACTCGAGTCCCCCACCTCTGGAAGTTAGTCTGTAAATTGTCAGAATGGCTTATTTGCAAATGTAAATAGAAACACCTGTATTTAACTTTTAACTTTTTTTTTACTACTGGTAATATGACAGTTAATACTGTAGCTATACATCTAGAGCAGTGGTTTTCAAACCAGTCCTGCAAGCACCCCTAGCACCTCACATTTTGTATGTCTCCCTATATCTATGGAGTCAAAATAATGCCTTATATATACGCAAAAAAATTGCGATTTGCAAAATTAAAAAATTTAAGTATTGAGGAAAATAAATTTGCTTTTTGCAAACAAAAATAAAGAATTGCAAAACATAAATGAAACAGCGCGAAAGCAATGATTTTGCAATACATATTTTCCATGGTCATATCTATTAATTTATCTGCAACGCTGCTTTTATTTTGCGTGTCAATCTAGTTAGAGCTTGCGATATCGTTTTACCTTTGCGCTTCATTTTTCTGCACGTCTCTCTTTGTGGCACTGTTTTGACATGGGGGTGGAGTCAAGGGAGGGGGGTGTGTACGTACAACATGCCTCCCTGGAAGTGACGTCATCAGCCCGAGACGCAGCTCACTGATCCAGGTCCTGTCAAGATGAGCGAGACTTTCGAGTGGATCTTTTCTTTTTATTCAAAAGCATTAAAACATTATTGTTTTCGTTTAATTAACAAATTTATGTGTATTAGGAGTGTTTGCTCAAGTTAAGGAAGTTTATTTCTCTCAATGTGCACACTTTTTTTTAGCCTTAAAAAGTGTATTGTTTCATTTGGTTAACTGCAAGTGTTTGTTTAAAATCTCTTAACTTGTGGAGGATGCCAGCGCACAGAAGCGTTCTTTGATCACATTAGTTCAGAGGAAAACGCAGCCTTGAAGAGTTTTGTAAATAATAGCCTATACTGTAAAAAGCCCGACATGCCAATAAAGCTTTGATTATGCTATGTGACATGAATTATTACTGGAAGTGCACTTCAGAGGATGAATTTAACAATAACTATATAAATATCCTAACCCTATAATAAAACATATTAGAATTATAAATGAATAATTGTGAAAACACTCATTTATCACAGAACGTTAATTAGGTAAGCAATACACAAATTGAAAGGGGAAGTAAGCATAACAATAAATATAAAAATATAGCACTAATTAATATAATATTATTATCAATTATATACGGTTAGCCTATATGAATCAATGAATAAATGAATGATGCATTTATATAGTGATTTATTGTGTATTGTTGTCCACCCAAAGCACTGTACAATCATGTGTGTCTCTCTTCAACCACCAGCAGTGTGCAGTATCCACTTGGATATACTATATATACCGTATTTTCCCGACTATAAGTTGCACTTTTTTTTCATAGTTTGGCTGGTCCTGCGACTTACAGTCAGGTGCGACTTGTTTATCAAAATTAATTTGACATGAACCAAGAGAAAACATTACTATCTCCAGCCGAGAGAGGGAGATGGTAATGTTTTCTCTTGGTTCTTGGTTCTAAATAAATATGATTTATAGTCAAGTGCGATTTATTTATTTTTCCTCGTCATGACGTAATTTTGGACTGATGCGACTTATACTTAGGTGCGATTTATAGTCCGAAAAATAATAATAGCCTTATATGAACATATATTACATAAAAAGACACGATCAATGGACTGTGGGATGGATAAAAAATATTTTATTAATCTCTGATAATCTCAGGTTGCTCTGGTCACCCTGGTTTGTTTATTCATTAAACTCGTGGCCACAACATTATCACGTTCTCAAGAATCAATCTCGTGGCCACGACAAAACTAAACCAAAAAGACTCAACAGACAAAAACTTATCTTGCACTGACAGTCATTTATTAATTTATGCCAGTAGTTATGTATGTTACAAAACGCAATTTCTTTGCGTATATATAAGGCGTTATTTTAACTCCATACTATATCTGACACACCGATTGTAGGTCTTGCAGTCTCTACTAATGAGCTGATGAGTTAAAACAGGTGTGACAGATGAGAGAGACTAGCTCCAGGTGTGATAGATGAGGGACCGGTTTGAAAAGCACTGATCTAGAGCTTCATCGTGGACATTTACATAAAGATGCAGAGGAGGAGTCTGACAATCTGACAGATATAAAGAGTGTTTGTGGCAGACTGAAGAACACAAATGGTGAGTTATTGCTTTATTCTTCACAGACTATTCAGACATTTTATACAGCTTTTAGAAAACCGAAACATGGCATGTAATAGGAAATGTTCCTATTATTTTCATCTAGATAAAACTGATCTCTGCTGTGATCTACTGAGGAGAGATTGAGAAGATGGCAGTAAGTTCATCAATAACTCTAGATTCCTAGAGATGTTTTCAGTGTGATGTTCATCTCTTTCTCTCTGTCTCTGTAGATGTTGGTGTTTTTAGCAGCTCTTCTCTCTGCTGTTCTTATGAGCAGATGCACTCAGAATATAAACATTCCAGTCGACTGTTCTGACATTTATAAATCAGGACAAACAGTCAGTGGGATTTACTCCATCTATCCAGCAGGAGACATTCCCGTCTCGGTTTACTGTGAGATGATCTCCGGTGGGAAAGCTGAAGACAACGGAGCATGGACGGTATGAATGTGACTCTAGATCATCAAACACACATCAGCACATTCATTATGAATCATATCTTCTATATAAACCCATCACAGGTGTTTCAGAGGAGAATGGACGGCACTGTGAATTTCTATCGGCCATGGGATCAGTACAAGAGAGGATTTGGGAATGAGGAGGGAGAATACTGGCTGGGTAAGATCTCACAGTGTGTGTGTGTGTGTGTGTGTGTGTGTGTGTGTGGATGTTCATGTCCAGTGTTTAGTTGAATGTGTTCTTCGTGTGTGTGTGTGTGTGTGTGTATGATCAGGGCTGGAGAACATGTACCAGCTGACACGTAAGAACAAGTACATGCTGAGAGTGGATCTGGAGGACTTCACCGGGAGGAAAGGTTTCGCTCTGTACTCGTCCTTTTCTGTGGGTCGTGAAACCCAAGGGTACAAACTACATGTTTCAGGATTCACTGATGGAGGAGCAGGTAGGACCCTTTCATTCACATTATCAATCACACTCCGAGGAGTAAATGTGCTCCTGATGTCCTTAGTCATGCTGTTCCTCTCTGCAGGAGACTCTATGACCATCCATGATGGACAGAAGTTCACCACCTTTGACAAAGACCAAGACGCCTATGAAACAAACTGTGCCAAACTGTTTCTTGGGGCGTTTTGGTACTATAAGTGTCACTATGCAAACCCCAATGGTGTGTATTTATGGGGAGATGATCCCACCCTTTTCGCTGTTGGAAATGTTTGGTACACATGGAAGAATAATTATTCTGTTGGTATGAAATCCATCAGCATGAAGATCAGACGTGTCTCTTAGACATTTGAAGAAACCATACAATGTTTCTCAGAAATAAACAATACAATCAAATGAAGTTTTAAGGGTTTCTTTTCCTCTGTAACTTAAATCCGTTGTGTTGGGTAACCTAATCAATTTTCTTTTTTTTTTTCTTTTTATGTAAATGAACATGTACTGTTCTTAACATGGACATCCCCATTTATGACAAAAGTCCACATTTTTACATGGTTTGTATCTTGTTTAAAAATCGTGCTAGTCTCCTCTAGTGGCCTCAGTAAGCCTAATATTGAATAACTACACATCTCCCCCTTTATGTAACCAATTTCATTTACAAGTTACTCGAACCGTTGATAACTTCAGTGCGAACACCGAATCTTTCACCATATTACAACAAAGTTCCTTAGAAATTAACCAAGTGTGACTACACCCAATAAATTTACAACATAGCAGTATATTCAATCTCCATCTTCAATTTATTTGCCTACATACAGTAATTCAAACCAACCACTGGGACAAGGTTAAGTGTGAAGAATGCCACAGTCGTCGATCCACCAATATGTACGCGTTTGGACTTACTTATTCTTTATTTCCACAGGCTGTGTGAACATTGGGAAAAAACATTGGTTTCTGAGCACACATTCAATCCGCTCTGAAGAATGGCCATTTGTACACAGTCCTTAAGAAACTTTATTAGCTGCCTTTCTTTCCACTGTTGAGCTTAAACCGGGCGTGCTAGTGCGTGCCAGGGCCAGTCGCATTTCCACTGTCACTTCTGGGGCCTGATTGTTCCCCGTTGGGTCTTCCTCGGGGCCAACGGCCAGGGTTTTTTGGCCCGATGAAAACCTTGGGCCAAAGCAGGCCAGCTGAGGCTAGAGGAGTGGTTATGAACAAAGGCGGAGTTTCTCCACATCTGGAGAGCATCAGCGCTGCGGATCATTTCAGAGAGATAACAGCTTTAACACCAGCATTAAAGACTTTTTAAAATAAGTTGAGCGCAAAACTCACTCTTAGTCAGCAGCGAGTGTTTGAAATAACTTGATCCAATGTGGATTATAATCACTAAACAAGGCAGAAATATTTGTAAGTGATGTAAAAGACTGTGCACGCTAAACATTAATGTTACCATAGTAAACATAGTAAATGCAACCAGGAGAAATCAGACATCAGCTTCTTATTCTTTATCACAATTGTGTATTTATTTAGTAACATATTTTATCTGTCGTAAGTCTCATCTCGAGAGTTTAGCCCCGCATAGCATATGTCATAAACATATAATAATGATTTTTGCTCGGGAGATCCCACCCGATAGTAGCCCCAAGTTTACTACCGGGCTTGCTCTTTTACCGGGCAAGAGAGTAGAAAATGCCCAGAGCCAACGCAGTATAATCAGAGTCCACGGGACCTCCGCCTCTCTCTCTCCTCCCGGGACAGCCAAGCTTTTTACATGAATTATGAGCTTATAGAATTGGGATCCTAATTTGTCGGTCATCACCGATGTGATGTTGAGAGTGACTGCCTGAAAATGAACTCCTTTTCACAAACTGAACACATAACAAATAACATAATAGTCATATTAAGTAGAAACAATAAGTGCTCTCTATATATTCAAAGTTCAAATAGAGACATTTTTCAAGCAAGATGCAGATCTATAGACAACTACAAAACCTGTTATAGCCTACATCTAATAACAGTCTAGATATGTTATGAAGCCTAACTTGCGAGCATCAGGGAAAAATACGCGTACATGTTTGATTTAATGATTGCGTTATCACTCGGTGGTGCTGAACATACATTATAGATTACAAGACATTCATTTTGTCAGACACTCTACAACGAATCCTCCTTTGATGTTTCTTATCGGCCAGTGAGCGTCATTTTTGTTTGTGTTGAACAGAAAAAAGTCAAATAATAAAAACAATTCCACACAGGCTAAACTGTACATGCTAAACATACACAGCAACAGATCTGTGCATGTAGTGGTGATTTCACTAGAGTAAAGCACACTGGTCCCCTGTTAGATGGTGAAGTGTGACGCCTGATTGGCTGACCTTACATTTAACAATAATTCACATTCTCACCATCTCTGAATGTTATGGCAAGGATGATAATACAATGTTACAATATATGTTGATTGTAACACTGATTTAGAAATTTAGCCAATTGAATATATTCAAAGCCAACATGAAATTTTCAAGAAATGTCAAAGCAACCAAAGAGATGTCGCAGTTTACCATTTAACAGGGGACCTAAGTGTTCAGATCAACATTAGCACTATCTATCTATCTATCTATCTATCTATCTATCTATCTATCTATCTATCTATCTATCTATCTATTAAAAAAATGCAAAAATTGGCCTCCAAGATCAAAACGGTCCCCAGTTAGATGGCGAAGTATGATGTGATCTGTTTGGTTGCCTTTACATTTAACAAATTACATTTATTTATTTCTTTATTTCTTTATTTCTAAATATAATGGCAATGTTGATAATACCCTAAAAAAATGGAGCCTCTGAAAAATGTCAGTGTTAAACAGGAAGAGGTGATTCATCCTAACGGGCGTCACACGTCACCATCTAACTGGGGACCAAACTCATTTTATCCAACACATGCACTCTTTACTGTCAGAAGTATTGACATGCAATTGTTACCTTAAATAGCTCTTCATTTTACTTCATTTTTGCTATCCTCAAATTAACTATAGTGCCTTGCTTGTTTTGTCTTAATATTTTTTGGTTTGACTGAAACAAATATATATATATATATATCTGTGTGATTACACTGAGCGATAGTCCCCTCTTAGTAACATAGACGTGTATGTGTGTGTGTGTGTGTGTGTATGTGATGCTGTACATAGCAGGACCAGGGCTGTCCTTATGGCAGAACAATGGAACAGAAGCTCCTCCCATTTCTGGTTTTCCATAATTGAATGTGTTTTCCGCCTGAACTTCAGTTAAACCACACCCAGTTCTGTTAAGCATCACTTTTATATCACATGATCCAGTAAATGAAAGTACACACAGATAAGATACTGTCTCTAATCCAGTGGTTCAAACAGTTTCTGGAGTCTGGTGTTTCTCTGATTGGACACTGAGCTCAGGTCCAGTTCAGGAAGAGTCTGGACGGATCCAGGAGCCAGGATCAGTTCAGGAACCTGCTCTGAAACGAGTCGCCCTCACCAGCATCTGCTTCAGTGTTTGTCAGACAGTGAGCGAGTCTTTCAGCTCATCTGTGATTCTCCAACAGCAAACAGAAGGTTTATATGACCGTTTTCAGAGAGGTATGATCTCATTTTCTTTCTATTGCACTTGTGAAAGAAATATCTGGGTTACACATATACAGTATAAACACGCTACTTTGCATTAATATTTGCTCACAGTATTTAAATGAATCTGTTGGTCACTGCAAAACAGAGCTGCTCTCTTTCTCTACCAAAATGCTGGTGTAGTGAAGTTGTGTGAGCTCACAAAATTGACAGTTTTTTAAACAAGACTTTTTATGACACTATCACCTCGAACAAGGAAGGAGGAAGAGAAAATGAATGAAAGAGAAGCAGATTAATTGGTATAGAAATGAATAACCCTCTGTAATGGAGGGTTTTTCTCGTTACACCAGTTCTTTCCTACATTACAGTGGTCTCGTTTTCTAGGAAGCTTCAAGAATCTACAAATACTCTGGAGGTTTACAAGTACAGATGCCAAAGGAAACCATCTCAGCTTTTTAAATATACTCTTGAACTTTCATTTTAGTTTTGTAAAGGACATTGTAAAGAAACCTGTTAAACCAGACCTCATCATTTCCTCTGATTCTGATTGTGTAAGACTCTCAGACACAGATACTAAGCTAAAGTCAATCTCCTGAAACCTTTCAGCTGAAGTTGGCAGCAGATGATCTTACAATGGTTGGACAAAGTCTTATTTTTCACGTAAATGTAGGAGTAAAAGTACAAGTGTGAAATGAGTTAAAATAATTCTAACTCAATATTTCATGGCTATGAATAGTGTTCTGCTTATTGCACATATAGCCACCATATAAAATGATCCTCATCTGTAACCACAGAACTCAATCCCATTACAATTCCCATTACATTATGTTCAACTGAAAGCCGCCTCCGTTCACATACGTGACCCTGAATTATAAAACCAGTCGTAAGGGTGCAGTTTTCAAAACTGAGATGTATGCATGATCTGAAGCTGAATAAATCATCTCTCCATTGATGTCTGGTTTGTTCGGAGGACAATATTTGACTGGAATCTGAGGGAACAAAAAAATCTAAATATTGAGAAAGTCATCTTTAAAGTTGTTCAAATGAAGTTCTGAGCAATGCATATTACTAATCAGAAATTTAATTTTGATATATTAATGGTAGGAGATTTACTAAATATCTTCATGGAACATGATCTTTACTTAATATCCTAATGATTTCAGGCATTGAAGAAAAATCAATACATTTTACCCATACAATGCATTTTAGACTATTGCTACAAATATACCCCAGAGACTCAAGACTCGAGACTCCATTATTGTCACTGTTTTCAGCTGAATTCTGCTTGGGAAGTTTTCAAATCACTCAAGAAAATATTCAACACATCCTTTAGTGATCTTGTATTTTAATAAATACCTGTACATTCATTTCTCTTGTGAAGGTGCAAGACCATGGTGGAAACATTAAATGAAGAAGTCCATCTGAGAGACTCTGGGTTCGGTCGACCCTGGCCCAGACACGGACTCAGACTCCTCTACTGGTTTGCCAATGAATGCATTTCTTTTGACGAAGAGAACAACATGCTCTCTGAATGTGACCCAGCTGAGGGAGATTTTGGTTTTCACTATTTTGAGAACAGATCCGACCAAAATGGGAAAAAACTTCTCAATGAGACAGATTTTCCTTACTATGTGGTTGGCAATCTAAACGTAAAAAAATATCCAGGATCTGAAGATCTTCCTGATTATGTCTCAGCAGACAAATATACTGACGAGCACGACAGCAACACGGACCGCATCATTGTCAGTCTTGATGAGGAGTGGTGGGGTGCTAAAAGGTTTCATCAGGTTTATGTGACTCAACACCAGGACCGATCAAACTACGATCCAGACGCCACTCACCGGATCTCCAGAGGCCTTCTCAAGATCATCAGGAGTATGAGTTTAGAGGACTTTCTGAAGAAGATGGCTTATTTCCCACCAACGCCTGACATTAATGACAGACCTCAATCTCCAGACAGAGTCCGTCCTGATCTCACAGTGGTCAGTGTATCCTCCAGTGATTCCTCTGAGAGTGAGACTCCTACGACACAGAATAATGACATCAGAATCCAGATAGTTGATGATGACCCTCCTGCACAAAACCCCTCAGGGAACTTACCCTCAACAGGGGGATTCTGGGAAACATTCTGCACCATTCTTTAAAACAGATGTGCGTTCCAGGGATTTCGGTTGGACTCATTGGTGGACTTCATCTTTCTCTTTGCCAAGCCTACAAAAAAAGAAGCAAATAGTGAACAGTAACATTATTGATGGGAATTTAAATGTAGCCTTATTAGAACAGTGTATTTTCTGTATTTCTCTTCACATTTTTGCTTCACAGTCAAATGACATGATTTACAGTTCAGATACAGGTTTAGTCTAAAAAAGGATAAACATCAATAAATGCGACTTTATCGGCCATTATAAGTAGGTAAGAAAAAAAAAAGGTAATCGAAACATGCAGCTCATATTTATCCAATGAAACCATATCAGTTTTAAGTCTAATCATCACATTAAGCCTAACTCAAATGTAAGAACCCCTCCCCCCCCCTTTTTTTGTTATCATTTAGACTTTACTTATTTATGGCATTTAATACTCTTTATTGCCTTGAATCTGATTCAAAAAGGATGCACAGAAACCCTCAGAGTCATTGAATCAGCCACAGAGTTATTCAGAGTTAAACAATACTTCTGGATGAACCAGTTTTGCTTTTTTAAGTGTGTGTTTAAAGCTGCTTTGGATTTTAATTGATGACTAGTTGTGTTGTATTGGGGCTTATCATTGTATATTTAATAAGACTATTATTGTTATTATTGATGTGTAATTGAATTGTTATAATTGTTAGCAGTGTCAGATATTCAAATGTGTTGTTATTGTGCTGTTGGGGAAGTCGTGGCCTAATGGTTAGAGAGCCGGACTCCCAATCGAAGGGTTGTGGGTTCTAGTCTCGGGCCGGACGGAATTGTGGGTGGGGGGGGGTGCATGAACAGCTCTCTCTCCACCTTCAATACCACGACTTAGGTGTCCTTTAGCAAGGCACTGAACCCCCAACTGCTCCCCGGGCGCCGCAGCATAAATGGCTGCCCACTGCTCCGGGTGTGTGTTCACAGTGTGTGTGTGTTCACTGCTCTGTGTGTGTGCATTTCGGATGGGTTAAATGCAGAGCACAAATTCTGAGTATGGGTCACCATACTTGGCTGAATGTCACTTCACTTCACTTCACTTCACTTGAAACAAAACAAATCGCTGACAAACACTGCAGTTTGGTTATTAATTGGAAACCTTCTTCTTTTGAGTAGATGAAAATGCATTCACGCAAGAATATTTTAGCCCAGACAACCCTGCATATGTGAAACGAACACAAATCACCTGTACAAAACAAATAAGAAATACTTTCCATGGCCCGGTTCCCTGATAACACTCACTCTTAGCGCGCTAAAAAGATTTAAAAGATAAATCTTACCAAGGATGTTTCTAAGTGTGTTCCCCGAAGTGTCCCTTAGGAAGCTCTTAGCACACTGCCTCTTACGTCTGACGTCACAAGAGCGCTGTCCCGAGTGAGGGTGCTGAATTAGTGGGCATCGATTGCTCAGGAATCGATTTTCCAACATTACAGCGATAAGAAAGACAACACGTTCTATGCTAATGAAACATTCCTCAAATTATTCCAGTAATATTTATATTAATGTTGATTATGAAAGTGAGCATGCAGCATGAGTAAGATATGATACATCATGAGATGCACAATATGTCTGGAGACATGGGTACAACATTTTGACCACTTCATTAAGTTTTTTTTTGTAGTCTCTTTTTTAAAAGATTTCCGTTTTGTATAAATTGTATCTTAATTGTGATCAATGTTTCATCAACCAATTGCCCGTATTTAATAAATAAGAAGCGAATATATAGCAGACAATGTAATGATGCGCCAGCACGATCACTTGCATTGATGTGAACTGGAGGACACCGAAACTCAGCTTGTGCCTCACAGATTTGAATTTTATTAATAAATAATGAAATGTCTCCTTGCTATTTTAGACACATTCAAATTGTTTTTTTTCCGGCCTCATTAAGGACTTCTCTGCCAGAAAATCAAGAAAGAAAAAATTGAGATGAGAGAGACAACAGAAAGTGAAGAGAGTTGAAATGTGAAGGTATTCTGGTGCTTTGATGTTTATAGTTATATTTGTTTTTGGGGCTGAGGTGATAATAATATCTGCTATTCTTTCCACTTACAGCTCTGTTTATGTTAGTTTTGGTTGTGCTGCCAGTGTTTTTTAATCATAATTAAATGACTGATTCTAAGCACTGGGCATTGTTTGTATTTGTGGTTTGTTTGTAATGTTCAATTTTTCATTTTACCTACATGGTGTGGTGGTAATTGTCTTACTGTTGCGGTCCACCACTTGAAGGAATGTAAAGAAAACACAGTAGTGTTGGCTGTCTCAATGTGTGTGTATGCCAGTTCACCATACTTAAATGCATGTATGGCAATAAATAAAATACAAAAATTTGGCCTCACACAAAGAGCAGCCTAGAGGCCCCTGACCACCTTAATCCGCCCCTGGTAGCAGCTATGGAATAACTGGAGATAGAAAATCTACTATAACAATTTTTATATATTTTAGTGATAATGTGATTCATTAGAATCATAAAAGTCAAATAAATGCAATTTTATCATGCAGTCATGACATGTCCTTTATCTGACACACATAAGAATGAATTATAAATAAATAAATAAATAAATAAATCTCACTTGAAGTCTGAATTTCTTGATCCATCACTGAAGACAGAAAACCCCTGAAGGGGTTAACAGAAAACAGTGATTGGTCCGTTCAATCATCAAGCGACTGTGATTGGTCCATTGTCCGTCCACCTCGATTAAGTGGCCTTTTATATTAATAATTCTGATCCAGCAGACACCAGTGTACTATAACTGATCTCAAGCGACACTGTCATCATGTGAACATAAATATCTCACATTTTGTGTTTAACTGTATTTCTTAATGAAGTTTGAAATTGTATTATATGTCAGAAGACCATAGTGACGGGAGAAACGCGTCATTTCGATGCTTTGAACGGCTGCTGGTCAAAAGAGAGTAAATGCAAGAAAAACTCAGGCTAAAACATCCGTAAAAACAGAGTTTAAAACCCCACTGCAAATGTTTTATTGCGAGTATAACACATTAAATGTTATATAAATAAGAAGTGTCTGTATAATATGTGTTTCTTTAAATATTTATATTAATTTGCATGACTTGTTTTGTTTTGTTTTACGGAGAGCTTGTATATATATATAGAACAGAAAGATATATTAACTACTTCTCATCCTTTTATTTACAAAAATACCTTCCCACACTATGGTAGAATGTTTCGCCGCTGTGACGTCATCTGGTTCACGGAGTTTCGAAACTGTTATGACGTAATGAAGCCAAGTTTACTGAAATCACGTGACTTCGGCAGTTTGATACGTGCTCTGAACCAGTTTCGAAACAAATGATTCTGAAAAGTTTCGAAGCTTCACACAGCAGTGCCTCGAGAGCAGCCAGCACTAGAAGTCCATCGAGCGGAAAGAGCCAGAGGTCACGTGACCTGTGTTACCTGTGGACTCAGGTGTGCTGAGAACAGAGCCGAAACCCTCACTACAAACACACCTGATCTTCACTGAAACACTCTGAGTCCAGACACACCTTCAGGAGTCGCTTTCTTTCTGACCTGTTCGAGATCATGGATTGGGGTTCAGATCTTTGGGTGAGTTTATTCTTCTCTTCAGTTTAAACGCGCGCTTCACACTTTCCCCGACGCTTGAGATATTTTCACATCTGTTAAGTGAAAGACAGCCATGATAAAAAAAAAATGATTTGAAAGTACATTTCACTTGTCCGAAATGTTGTTATAAGTATTAATTACAAAAGCGCATGCATGTATAATTAATGTAAATTTAAAAAACTGTAGAAAACCACCGTAAAAACAATGCGCACGTGAACTCGTCAACACTTTATTTGAAATTAAAAATGCAGCTACACCGATTATTATGTTGATAAATCATGTACGTTCAACCATTGTGATCCAGAAAGTGTGATAGTGAAATTGAAACATGTCACAGTTGAAATAAAAATATAATTATAAAGTGTTATAAATACGTGCTTAATGTTAGCGTAAAAAAAAGAAAAAAAGTACAGAGCGCATTTCTAATCTTAAACACCTATAAATCTAGAAATCAAAAGTGTCTCCGCACTGATTTGTTTAATGCTGACCTATATTGAAAGTATGATGTATTCTCCAGGTCACGTGACAGTTTCGCTGAGATTTCCCTCCACTGTCTGAGGTTTACTAGTCTAGTGCTGGTTAAACTGGTTTTATGTGTCTGGTCATCTCTGAGCAGAAGTAAAGACCACACTCACTATTTCTGGACCAACAGGAAGTAGATCAGTGAGCTCACACACACCTTCCTGTTGAAGGAGAGTTCAGTGGAGTGTGCACCTGTAGAGCTGGGCTCTTATCTAGAATAGCTAGCTGTTTTTAAAAACAGTAGTAGTCGCATGTATGTATGCTGAGGCCAGATGTGTCATGTGATCCTTCAGGTCAGAGTAGATCGACCCGTCGGGTGAGTTTGAGTTCTGCACGAGTGAAGAGAGTGGACCACACCCAACACACCTGTCATGATACCACACACACACACACACACACACACTCTCTCTCTCTCTCTCACTGTGTGTGTGTGCAGGACCAGCAGGAGGTGATCGAGAGACACACTCTGAGTGGACTGGAGCTGCTGGAGAGATATGTGAAGTTTGTCAGAGAGAGAGCTGAGATCGAGCAGAACTACTCCAAACAGCTCAGGCAAGACCCCATGTCCCCTCCAGAGACCCCCGACATCTGTTTTCTTCTTGGTCTCAATGAATCGTTAAAGTGTGATGATGTTGTGTTCTTGAAGGCACGTTTCTTCATGTTCTTCACATGTTTCTCCTTGGCTGAACCTGATTTGTGTGTGTTTTCTGAAGGACCCTGTCTAAGAAATATTCCAGACGAGGCGTCAGAGAAGATCAGGACACAAAGTGAGTCGCCTCAGTGCTGTCCGTCTGCAGCGCTGCTTCTTCAGCTGAATCAGATGTTCCCGTGTTTGCTGCTCTGGTCATGTGTGTGTGTGTGTGTGTGTGTGCAGGCCGAGCAACCAGCAGTCGTTTCAGGAGGTCCTGAATCAGCTGAACGATTACGCGGCTCAGAGAGAGCAGCTCTCCGAGAACATGACGCTGAACATCTGTGTGGAGCTCAGCAGACACCTGCAGGAGATGAGACAGGAGCGCAAGAACGTGAGCGAGAGAGCGAACACAGATCAGTCTCACGTCAGACACAGGACAAGCCGCTGACTGTGTGTGTGTGTGTGTGTGTGTGTGTGTGTGTGTCGCAGCATCTCTGTGAGGTCAAGAGGGCTCAGCAGAACCTGGAGAGCAGCTTCAAACTGCTGGAGATTGTGAGTTACACTGTTCAACTCCTACAAAGCTTTCTGATTCACCTTCAGTTAGTTTCCTCTGATCACAGTGTAGTGTGCACATGGTTATTAACTGAAACGTACAACATAGAAAACACTTCTGTTCATTTAAATAAAATAAGCATGATCTTAAACATAACATGGAAACAAAAAATATATATATAAACTAATTTTAAATGCTTTTTTTTTATATCTACAATATCATTGTTTTTGTGCTAGTATTTAATATAATATTAAGTTGTATTATATAAATGTGTGTTATGGTATGAAGACAGGTTATGAAAAAAATGGGTTATTGAAATAATATTATGAAATATAATTTGGATGGAATTTGGATTTGCTCCTTTTTATTTTAATTTAGTTTAAAATGTAGCCAGATATCAAATGAAGACAGGACATACAGACACATGCACAGATATACACAACACAGCAGTTCATGAGATGCTCATCGATCACCAGTCACTGATCGTTTGTACTGTGTGTGTTCATCAATCAGACTCTTACAGTACACTCCGGATCAAACTCATGCTATTGCACATTTGTTTTTATTTCAGTTTATTTTAATAATGTTAAAGACTGTAACTGAGCCTGGATTGACCGCACACAGCACAGCACAGATCAGACCGTGACGGATGGACGGTTCTCGTTGTTTTCATACGTCTGAAGTCATCGAGAGGATATAGATTTGAGACCGTTCCAGTGTACTGTGGATCAGAAGCTAAATCTAATCATCTGTGTTGATCGTGTTCCCTCCAGAGTAAGAAGCGCTTTGAGAAGGAGTGGAGAGAAGCAGAGAAGGCCAATCAGCAGACGGAGAGAGTCCAGCAGGAGGTCAGCTCCACCAAAGCAGACGTGGAGAAGGTACAGGCTCCTTCAGCTCACACACACACACACACACACTCTTCAGGCATCATGGGTAACACACGCTCTGTGTGTGTGTGTTTAGGCCAAACAGAGCGCTCACCTCCGCATGCACGTAGCTGACGAGTGTAAGAACGAGTACGCTTCACAGCTGCAGAGATACAACCAGGAACAGAACAGCTTCTACCACTCAGAGATCCCGTCTGCGTACAAGGTGCGTCGTGCTCTGCTCTCGTCAGACAGATCATCAGCCTGACTGAGCTATGACCAGCTCTACTTCCTGTCTGTCTGTCTGTCTGTCTGTCTGTCGCTCACAGAAGCTGCAGGAAATGGAGGAGCGGCGCATCAAACTGTTAGCTGACGGCTACGTGCAGCTCTCTGAATCAGAGAAGAACCTCCTGCCCAACATCAACCAGTGTCTGGACACCATCATCTCCACCGGGAGGAACATCAGTGAGACACAGGTGTGTGCACACACACAGTCACACACACACCTACACACACACACAGTCATACGCGCACATACCCACACACACCTACACACACACACACACTGTTCTTCTGAACATGAAGTTGCATTAGGGGTTTTCAATAAATGAGTAAATTATAAAAAATAAAAAAAAGATTTCAATAAATAAGTATTTTTATTACAAGCCCCCCCCCCAAAACAACAACAACAATTGTTTTAAAATAAGTAAAATCTGATTACAATAATTGCATTTCGACTATAATAAATAAATCCAAAAGAATAAAATGGATTTTGATCAGTTTTATTAAAATAAATGAATTGAAATTTATTTAAATAAATAATGACTTGACTTTAGACTTTATGTTGATCTCTGTTTTAATGGTGTACTGTGTGATTTCTCATCCCTGCTCTGTGATTATCCGCTCTGATGTGGTGTGTGCGTGTGTGTGTGTTTGCATGTGTGTGCGTGTGTGCATGTCTGTGTCTGTGTGCGTGTGTCTGTGTGTGTGGCGTGCGTGTGTGTGTGTGTGTGTGCGCAGGAGACTCTGGCTCTCATCGAACAGTACAGATCAGGTGCAGTGCCTCCTGCTGACGTGGAGTTTGAGGATTACAGTCAGGGAGTCAAAGCTGCTGCATCTGACAACACAACCACACACCTGCCCAAAGTGCGCATCAAACAGCTGTTCCACAAGAAAAACAAGGTGCACGCACACACACACACACACACACACACACCTGCAGTCATTACTGTAAACCATCATCACTCCGGCCACAGGTGATCTCTGTCCTGAGCATTAGATCTGTTCGCTAGCACTGGAATCATTATGACATGTACAGTATATATATGATGTAAAGTATATACAGTATTTACATAAATATACATATACTTACATTTGTGCATGTGTTGCAATTTTCAGATGATGTTTCCTGATAAAAACACGGTGAGCAGCTGATGAACAAATCAGGACTTACTTTCTATTGGAGACAAATCCTTTCTATAACTTTTCTATACTAACATTTGTTCTAGTCTCGAGGGTTGATGTAAGATTAGAGAGTATCTTTGTTAAGAGTATGAACTAGCAGTCTGTCTGAGTGTTGAGTGTGTGTGTGTGTGTGTGTGTAGCCGTCTTCGCTGGAGGACCTCTCTCGTCTCCCTCCGGATCAGAGGAGGAGACGTCTGCAGGAGAAGATCGATGACATCCAGAAGGAGCTGCAGAGAGAGACGGAGCAGAGGTACATCACTAACACACTTCAAAACAAAGACACAAAACGGTTAATCACTACCAATCAGGGTAATAGCCAAAAACATAGCTGTGTATATCAGTTCATCTTTAATCTGCTTATGAGCTTCTGTTAATAAAGGAAAACAGGTGAACATGTTTACTTCAGCATGTGTTGTTGGTTTATGTGTTGTCAGGTAAAAATGTGCATGTTCATTCCCTACTCACTGATCACGTTTCCATGACTACAGCCACACTGATCACGTTTCCATGACTACAGCCACACTGATCACGTTTCCATGACTACACCTACCCCAGCTGATCATGTTTCCATGACTACAGCCACACTGATCACGTTTCCATGACTACACCTACCCCAGCTGATCATGTTTCCATGACTACAGTCACACTGATCACGTTTCCATGACTACAGATACCCCAGCTGATCACGTTTCCATGACTACACCTACCCCAGCTGATCATGTTTCCATGACTACACCTACCCCAGCTGATCATGTTTCCATGACTACAGCCACACTGATCACGTTTCCATGACTACACCTACCCCAGCTGATCATGTTTCCATGACTACAGTCACACTGATCACGTTTCCATGACTACACCTACCCCAGCTGATCATGTTTCCATGACTACAGCCACACTGATCACGTTTCCATGACTACACCTACCCCAGCTGATCATGTTTCCATGACTACAGCCACACTGATCACGTTTCCATGACTACACTTACCCCAGCTGATCACGTTTCCATGACTACACCTACCCCAGCTGATCATGTTTCCATGACTACAGCTACCCCAGCTGATCATGTTTCCATGACTACAGCTACCCCAGCTGATCATGTTTCCATGACTACAGCTACCCCAGCTGATCACGTTTCCATGACTACAGATACCCCAGCTGATCACGTTTCCATGACTACAGATGCAGGACGTGTTCACACTGTAAAGTTTAGAGCAGGGTTTAGCTCCAACCCTAATTAAACACAGCTGAACAAGACAATCTGTGTTTTCTGGATTACTAGATAGATACAGGCAGGTGAGTTTTTATGAGAGCTGAAGCTAAACTCTGCAGGATAGTGGCCCTCCAGGACCGGAGTTTAGAGTAATATCCACATCTTATTTACTGGAGTGAATTTCTCAAAATTAAGATGATTGACAGTATGGTAACCATAACAACTTTCTGGCATCTCATGCATTTGATATTTTTAAGGCACAATAAAATAAGAGTGACCAAAGACTCATCATGTTCAGAGATGTTTAACTGAACCACCGTAGAAACAGCCGTCATGCTGAAGTGCTCATGAAGGGTTGCCATGTCCACTTAATATAATGACAGAAACAAGCAGATCCTAAGAAACCTGCTGTTCACACTGTCTGTGTGTGTGTGTGTGTGTGTGTGTGTGTGTGTGTCAGCGATGCTCTGATGAAGATGAAGGGTGTTTATGAGCAGAACTCTCAGCTTGGAGATCCATCCAGCCTTCAGCCTCAGATCACAGAAACGGCTCATAACATCACCAGACTGAGAGGAGAGCTCAGTAAATACCAGGTACACACACACACACACACACTCACTCATGTAGCGTTTGCACACATATAAACACAGGTGTGTTCTGCAGGGTCAGCTCTCTGAAGCCGGCGGTGGGACGCTGCAGCACGATGCCTCCAGGTTGGTCCAGCAGCAGTGTTTTCATGATCCACAAACTCTGATCTGAGATGTGTTTGAACTGGTTTAATGTGTGTGCAGTTCAGAGTACATCACCGTTCTGAGCGATCCCATCGGGTCTCCATCAGAGAACATCTATGAATGTGAATTTGATGAGGACTTTGACACTGACATTCCCATCGGTCAGTGCACAGCGCTCTATGACTTTGACGGTGAGCTGTTCTCTTTTCTGCACTTTGTCACTTTTAACGTTCAGTAGACCTCCAGATCCATCCGGCCTCCTCGTGAGCGTGTGTGTGTGTGTGTGTGTGTGTGTGTCTCAGGCGGCAGCGAGGGCGCTGTGTCCATGCATGCGGGCGAGCAGCTGAGTCTGATGCTGGAGGATCAGGGCGACGGCTGGGTCAGAGTTCAGAGAGCCAGTGGAGACGTGGGATACGTGCCAGCGTCCTACATCCAGATCATCTGATCACACCTGCACATCAGAAACTGTGCTCATGTGACTCCATCAACTCAACATTCGGTTTTTATGTCACTGGGAAATATTTTATGTCTTTTTCTCTCTTTTCTGTCAGCATGCACTGTGCTGCTTCTGGTGATTTTCTGCAGATCTGTAGTTTTAAAACTGATCTTCGTTGTGATAGTTAATTACATCACGTAGAAGCCTTTCTATCTCGTTGTTATGTCATGATGTATAATTACTTCAAGTGCGTCCACGTCTGTGCTGATTGAGTATTTACTTCAAAGATCCGTTCAACCCAAAAGCGATGATTATAACGATATCTATATTAGTGTCTACACTAACTGATGATATCATTATATTTATAATAAGTGCTTGAGCAACCGTTCACAAAGAAGAACTGTCAAGGTCACAATTTTCATGAATATATTACATTTTAATATGAACGCCCAGAACACTTAGACAATATAACTTTTATTGCTGTGATATGATGTGGGTGTAATTCTGTGTCATACTGATGAGCGCGAACGGGACATTTCTTTACATTTCTCCATGTATGGTCTAAAGCTGAAGTGTTGTGATGCAGTCTGCTGCTTTTACTGCTCCAGGTCTTTATTCAAGATGGATTGGGTTCGGCTGGCAGTGTTTTCAGCATTTATCAGCTGGAGAAAAGCTTTCTGGAAGTGATTCTGATATCGCTCCTCAGTGTAGTCGTGTGGACCTCATCGTTCTCATTGAATTATGATTATGTTGGTGTTAATGGGCCTGAAGGTGTTTAGAGTTTGGATTTTAATTCAAACTGAAGAATGCTGAAACACTGCTGTTCTCCTGTGTTTCTGGTTGTGTTGTGAGTGTACAGGCTTCAGATCAGTTGTGTCAAACGAATTTCACTTGATTTACTTTTGTAGTTTTTCCAGTGCTGCCTCTGTGTGTGATTTTAATTGGTGCACATTTTTATTTACACCAAAATGTATTAACTTGCTCCACCGCTATTTTTTACCCCATTACAATTTTGACTTAATTCGTTCCCATCCTGCCCTTTCAGCTGAAGATGAAGTGTCATATTTTCAGTGTTAAAGCATTATATTTTATTAAAGACGGTTTCGCCATCTTTACACCAGCATCATGTCTCATCATTTCACTGTGCTTTAGTTTGGAGAGCCTTTCTGGTCTTTCTAACATTCTTCTGTACACAGTAAATGACAGGAAGATTAAACTCCGATGTGGGAATGTTAGGGGTCAAACCTCAGAGTCCCGTCCGGTTCCAGTTTGTTTGAGAGGACCGTGAGGGTTTGGCTTTGGCACCCGTTTGACCCCAGAAGAGCTGAAGGGCAAACTCTGTCTGAAACACCTCCAGCAGCTCTGGGATTGGCTGCCAGTCAGCTGGAGGCGGAGAGTGACAGGCCAGTCGTCCAATCAGAGCCTCAGAATGCTTTGCATGCATGTTTGACGGCATTTGTGGGTGGATTTGTCTCCAAATTGAGCAACCTTCTCATTGTTATCACTTTTAATTATTACTATCTTTTTTTTTCAGTATATTTAAACATTCTGATTTAACAAATATACAAAACAAGAAAAAACATTCTGTAGCTTCTAAGTTTCTGAGTTTAACATTTAGCCCAAATGATGTCATGAATATGCTAAATATAAATTTAGCTAATTTGAGCGCATTGTAAAAAATAAATAATATTTAATTGAATGTGTTACCTGCTGTTTCTTTGTAATCCTTTGTGATTTTTTATTTTTGTACGAAATACACTTTTATATGTTTATTTTATTACAGTTTCTCTATTTGCATCAGTGGATTTGAATTATAATACATATCATGTAAAGTTTATTTTCTCCACTTCAGCAACACTTACAGACACCAACACTTAAGAGTTTAATTCCTCTCTATGTTCTGAGGGATTTTACTGAGGGGTTTGTTCATAAATCATCCACCTGGTTTTGTTATTGCACTTTATCTATTTGCATTTAATTTGCAACACATAACTTTAAAGGCTGTTTTCACAAAATGAGTTTTTTCTCCACTTCAACAACACTTTAAACACCAAACACCAGACACCAAACTTTAAAATTGTATTCCTCTCTATATTCTGAAGGTTTTTACTGAGGGGTTTTTTCATATTTCATTCACACTGATTCATTGTATTCCTAAAGATAAGGTGAAACACATTTTTATTTTGGTCGACTGTATTTTTATTTATTTGTGGAGTGACAATAGTCTTCCTCAGTATTTTCGCCTTGTTTTTTCAGTAGAAATATTCTTCTTGAGTTAAGATTAATTTACTTGGGATACTAAATAACTTTAGGTACCAAGTTTTATTTTATGAAAAGCATATGCTTAGA
>NC_068371.1:33978930-33993930 GCF_023724105.1 Carassius gibelio
TCTGTGTGTGTGTGTGTGTGTGTGTGTGTGTCTGTGTTTCTTTCTGTGTCTGTGTCTGTGTGTATGTCCTTCTGTCTATCTGATTGTCTGTCTGTGTTTCTGTCTGTGTCTGTGTGTCTGTGTTTCTGTCTGTCTGTGTGTTTGTCTGTCTGTGTGTCTGTGTATCTGTCTATCTGTCTGTGTGTGTCTCTGTCTATCTGTGTGTCTGTCTGTGTTTCTGTCTGTGTCTGTGTGTATGTCTGTCTGTGTGTCTGTGTTTCTGTCTGTCTTTCTGTCTGTCTATCTGTATGTCTGTAGTTCTCTGTGAATGATTAATATAGTGTGTGTGTGTGTGTGTGTGTGTGTGTGTGTGTGTGTGTAGTTCTTGTGTCTGAAGAACATCAGGACGTTCCTGTGTGCCTGTCAGGAGAAATTCGGTATGAAGAAGAGCGAGCTTTTCGAGGCCTTCGAGCTGTTTGACGTGCGTGACTTTGGCAAGGTCTGAACTCTGAGAGAGAGATTGATGTGTGATTACTGTGCTGATGATAATGTCACGCTAACGAGTGCTCGTGATCACAGGTGATCAACACACTGTCCATCCTGTCCCAGACACCGCTGGCGCTGCAGAGAGGATTCCGGTAACACACACACACTCTCAGTTTAGTTAATTAGTCATGTATACACACCTGATGTCGTTCAATACGCGTCTGACTGTTGAACACAGCTGCAGATGTTCAGTGTTTTTGATCACTGTTGTTGGTGTTTGTCCTGTTCACTGCAGACCGTTTCCAGATGAAGCGTGTGTCGGAGATGATGACATCTACAGCGGCCTTTCAGACCAGATCGAGTGAGTGTTTGTGTGTGTGCAAAGAAATGAGCTTAATCTGACAAAAACTTCAACCTTTCTTAACGCAATATATAAATGAAATGACTGTCTCTCAGTGACACGGTGGAGGAAGATGATGATCTTTACGACTGTGTGGAGGAAGACGAGAATGAAGGAGATGATATTTATGAAGATCTGATGAGGACAGAGGAACCAGAAACAGTGAGATACACACACACACACACACACACATACACAGAGAGAGAGAGAGAATGTAAAGATAACTGTCTGTGTGTGTCACAGCAGCAGAAGGTTGAAGTGGACAAGAGGAGCTGCTGTCTTCAGGAGATCAGACAGACAGAGGAGAAATACACCAACACACTGGAATCAATACTTCAGGTAGACACGCACACACAGACACACACAGAGACACACACAACGCATACACACACACACACGCACACACACACAAACAGAGAGAGATAACTCAGTACTGTAATCAGATCTAACAGTAAATGTGCCGCTGGCCTCATGTTTATTTTTAGCATTGTTAGCTCTCTCTGAATGATCTCACGCTCAGGAGCTGAACCCAGAGCCTCTGATGATCTGACCATTGGGCCGCTGAGATGTGCAGGTGCTGCGGTTCACTGATCTCTCACAGTCACATCTGATGAAGAGAGGAGCGCGCCAGTCAACCTGAAACCGAAAGTGTTTCAGCAGCGGGTCTCTTCGACCGCGGCCTCACAGACACTGCTCTCAGACACACACCAACAGTGAACACATGACTCTCACACACACTCACACACGTCCTGTTGTGTTTGTTTGGTGTCCACAGCACTTTCTGAAGCCGCTCCAGCCCTTCCTGCAGCGTGTGGACATCGAGAACATCTTCATCAATATTGAAGTGAGTCTCTCTGTCACCTTCATCAGTTCATGAGTCTCTCTGGCTCTATCTGATCAGCTCACTAAACCACTTCCTCTCTCACAGGATCTGGCCAAGACCCATCGCTCTCTGTTTGTGGAGCTGCAGGAGTCCATACTGCATTCACGAGCCGAGAATCTCTATCAGATCTTCATCAGCTACAAAGAGAGGTACGTCACGTACAGAACTGAGCGCTGAGGAGTTTAGCAGGAGTAACCATAGACGAAACTCATGCAGCACTTAAAGAAAACATTCCTGAGGTTCCCAGACGAACTCACGAGGGATTGATCTGCATGAGCTTTAGACGCTGAATCTGTCAATGAGTCACTGATTCAACTGATTCATTCTGCAGCACTGATTCATTCAGGAATGAAACATGTGACTTCCAGTGGGTCGCTGAATCATTTATTAAGTAGTTTGTTTAACATGCTGATTTATTTAATAATTAAAAAGTGACTGATTTTGTGTCAGTCATTGAATCATTGATTCTATGGATTGTGCAACACAATTGATTCATTTATGAATTAAAAATATGATATTTTGAGTCCTTGAATCGCTGATTTAGTTATTCAATCAACAACACTAATTAATTTTGGAATTAAAGAAGTGGCTGACTATGTGAGTGATCATCTAAGTGTTCATGAATTGAATGGCTCTTTCAACAACACGGATTTGTTCAGGAATTAAATATGTGAATCAGTGAACCGTCATTTATGACACACTTGCAGAAATTTGTGTCCACATCATTCGTACCATTCTTACCCAATCAGACTGAATATGAGCATTCATGTAAGACATGTTTACGAATTATTTACACGCTAACTGTTTCATCACATATTTCATTACAACATATCTGAATGAAGGATGTTTTGTCTGTGTGTGTGTGTGTGTGTGTGTGTGTGTGTGTGTGTGTGTGTGTGTGTGTGTGTGTGTGTGTGTGTGGTAGGCTGTTGTTGTATGGACGTTACTGCAGTCAGGTGGAAGCTGCCACCAAACACCTGGACAAAATCACCAGCACACATGAAGACGTGAAGATGAGACTGGAGGTCAGAAACACACACACACACACCACAGACACATTTATACTGATATAAACACCACCAGCACAAACCAGTGATCTCATTACTGCTCATGTCTAGGAGTGTTCGATGAGAGCCAACAGCGGCAGGTTTTCACTGCGAGATCTGCTGATGGTTCCCATGCAGAGAGTCCTGAAGTACCATCTGCTGCTGCAGGTAACACACACACACACACTCTCTCACAGTGTTATTCTCACAAGTGATATGTCATTGCGTTAGTGAGATCTGACCCTCACTACAAACAAACTGGTACAGAACAACACAAACACACATCTGTGGAAATAAGGACACATTCATTCCTTTGTGGTTCTTTAAGATAATTAGAAACTAATTAGATAGATTAAAACATATAAACTGTAAGTTATAGTCACAAATCAAGTGCAGATCAAGATGCTTTTAGGACTAGGAGGTACAATTGTATTTTGATTCCCATTAAAACATTTTCTTTTTATGTTTTTTTATTCATAACGTCTTCTTTCTATTTTTTTTGTTGTTGTTGTTTTTTTGTTTTTTTTTACATTCACCCATTTTTGCAGACACTTTTATCCACAGCTACTTGCATTGCATTTTAGGTTCAGATTTGATTTCAGACTAGAATAAAGTAAACATCCAAAATGCAGACATGAGTGTTTATTTTAATGCACTTTATCAGTTTATGTCTGTAGAGTTCTTAATACATTTCTTTAGTGTTTTTTTCCTCACTTCTGCAACTCTTATAAACACCAGAACTTAGAGTTTTATTCCTGTCTTTATTCTGAATTCTTTTACTGAGGGGTTTGTTCATATTTCATTCACACTGATTAATACAACATTTTATCCTTAGAAACATGTTGAAAATATATGTGCTTTCTGTCTGTTTATATTTTCAGATTTTTGGAGTGATAAATCCTCTCTGTAGAAACTTTAAACACTAATATGTCAACAAAATATAACTAGAATTATGAATCTGGCTTTATCCAATCTACAGATAAATATTCTGGAAATAAATGCAAATTAGTTATTAGGCCATTCCAGAAAACGTTCAAATAATATGAAAACATTTGTCTTAATGTACTGGGATTAATCAGCTGATGAGTCTTAGATCAAACGTACCCTGTTCACCTGTTCACCCAAAACGTGTGTGTGTGTGTGTGTGTGTGTGTGTGTGTGTGCTTCAGGAGCTTGTGAAACATACAGTGGACCAACAAGAGAAAGAAAACTTGCGCACTGCACTGGATGCCATGAGGGTGAGTGTGTGTGTGTGTGTGTGTGTGTGTGTGTGTGTGTAGCATGTTCAAGAGTAAAACAAGGGATAGGGAGACATTTTAGCAGACTTTCAGAGGTTCATATACTGAGTGAACATGCTTCCTGCTGAATCTTCAAAACCTGAAACACACAAATGAATCAGATGCCAAATAATGAGGATGAAGATATTTGTCACAGCATTTGTGCATTGAGTCAGAACTTTGTGGGTATTTTGATCAGGATGTGCAGTGAAGTAAGAGCGCCAACTAGGGGTAATATGAGGAGAAATGCTCATGAATGTTAAAATTAACCCGTGATTAAATGAATGGATATGCTGCTGGTGTGTGTGTGTGTGTGCAGGATCTGGCTCAGTGTGTGAACGAGGTGAAGCGAGACAATGAGATCATCCGTCAGATCACAACGTTTCAGCTGTGCATCGAGAACATGGTACAGAAACTCTTTTAATTTCAGCCCAATTCTGTTAGATGCTGTTTCTGATTCATTCCTGTTGGATTCTGATTAATGTGTGTTTGATGCTGATTCTAATTAATTTGTGTTTGATTCTGATTCTGATTAATTCATGATACTGATTCTGATTATTGTGTGTTTGATGCTGATTCTGATTAATTCCTGTTGGATTCTGATTCTGATTAATGTGTGTTTGATGCTGATTCTGATTAATGTGTGTTTGATTCTGATTCTGATTAATTCATGATGCTGATTCTGATTAATGTGTGTTTGATGCTGATTCTTATTAATTTGTGTTTTATTCTGATTCTGATTAATTCATGATGCTGATTCTGATTTATGTGTGTTTGATGCTGATTCTGATTAATTTGTATTTGATTCTGATTCTGATTAATTTGTGTTGGATTCTGATTCTGATTAATGTGTGTTTGATGCTGATTCTTGTTAATTTGTGTCGGATGCTGATTCTGATTAATTCCTGTTGGATTCTGATTCTGATTAATGTGTGTTTAATTCTGATTAATGTGTGTTTGATGCTGATTCTAATTAATTTGTATTTGATTCTGATTCTGATTAATTTGTGTTGGATTCTGATTAATGTGTGTTTGATGCTGATTCTGATTAATGCATGTTTGATGCTGATCCTGATTAATTTGTGTTGGATTCTGATTCTGATTAATGTGTGTTTGATGCTTATTCTGATTAATTTGTGTTGGATTCTGATCCTGATTAATGTGTGTTTGATGCTGATTCTGATTAATGTGTGTTTGATGCTGACTCTGATTAATGTGTGTTTGATGCTGATTCTGATTAATGTGTGTTTGATTCTGAATATGATTAATTTGTGATTCGGATTAATGTGTGTTTGATGCTGATTCTGATCAATTTGTGTTTGATTCTGATTCTGATTAATTTGTGATTCTGATTCGGATTGATGTGTGTTTGATGCTGATTCTAATTAATTTGTATTTGATTCTGATTCTGATTAATTTGTGTTGGATTCTGATTAATGTGTGTTTGATGCTGATTCTGATTAATGCATGTTTGATGCTGATCCTGATTAATTTGTGTTGGATTCTGATTCTGATTAATGTGTGTTTGATGCTTATTCTGATTAATTTGTGTTGGATTCTGATCCTGATTAATGTGTGTTTGATGCTGATTCTGATTAATGTGTGTTTGATGCTGACTCTGATTAATGTGTGTTTGATGCTGATTCTGATTAATGTGTGTTTGATTCTGAATATGATTAATTTGTGATTCGGATTAATGTGTGTTTGATGCTGATTCTGATCAATTTGTGTTTGATTCTGATTCTGATTAATTTGTGATTCTGATTCGGATTGATGTGTGTTTGATGCTGATTCTAATTAATTTGTGTTTGATTCTGATTCATTCGTGATGCTAATTCTGATTAATTCGTGATTTAATTTGTGTTTGATGCTGATTCTGATTAATTTGTTTTTATTCTGTTTCTGATTAATTTGTGTTTGAATCTGATTCATTTGTGATGCTAATTCTGATTAATTTGTGATTTAATGTGTGTTTGATGCTGATTCAGATTGATGTGTGTTTGATGCTGATTCTAATTAATTTATGTTTGATTCTGATTCTGATTAATTTGTGATGCTGATTCTGATTGTGTGTTTGATGCTGATTCTGATTAATTTGTGTTTTATTCTGATTCTGATTAATTTGTGATGCTGTTTCTGATTAATGTGTGTTTTAATCTGATTTTAATTCATTTGTTATGCTGTTTCTGATTGATATGTGTTTGATGCTGATTCTGATTAATTTGTGTTTTATTCTGATTCTGATTAATTTGTGATGCAGATTCTGATTAATGTGTGTTTGATACTGATTCTGATTAATTCGTTTTATTCCGATTCTGATTAATGCTGGTGCTGATTCTGATTCATTTGTGTTTGATTATGATTCTGATTCATTTGTGTTCAGTGGTGATTCGTATCCATTCATGTTTGATTCTGATTCATTCATGTTTGATGCTGATTCAGACTCTCTGTCTCCCTCTGTTTAGACTCAGTCTCTGGCGTTATACGGACGACCCAAAATAGACGGGGAATTCAAGATCTGCAATGTGGAGAAGAAATCCAAACAGGACCGGTATGAGTGTGTTATGACAACTCTAACAATAATCATAACTAAAATGATAACTATCATTGTTATAGTTGTGCTATGGACGTCACAGTTATTATAGCTTTATAGATTCTGTGATGCGTATGGTTCTTGATGTGTGTGTAAAGCACTGTGTGTGTGTGTAGGTACGGCTTCCTCTTCGATAAGGCTCTGTTAGTGTGTAAGAAGCGCAGCGGAGAGAATCTGGAGCTGAAGGAGCTGATTGAGCTTCAGCATTACCAGCTGAGAGACGAGCCTTCAGGAGAGAAGGACAGCAAGAAGGTGACACACATCTGCTCTGGTCTCACAGCACTTCATCTCCGTCATCACACACCTGTACCTGACACTTGTGTGTGTGTTACAGTGGACACACACCTTCCTGCTGATGGATCTGTATGGTCAGAGTGGATACGATCTCTTCTTTAAGACCCGAGAGCTGAAGAAGAAGTGGCTGGAGCAGTTTGAGATGGCACTGTGAGTCCATCGCTCACATGTTCCTCAAGACCAGCTGCTCCTCTGATAATATAATATAATATCCATGTTCATAGGTCCAACATGTGTCCAGAGAACGGCACGGCTAACGGTCATGACTTCCAGATGCACTGTTTTGAGGACACCACCTCGTGTAAAGCCTGTCAGATGCTCCTCAGGTGAACTTGACTTCAGCTTCACCTTTCGTCCAAAGGAGTAAAAACAGCTTAAAATCCGTTGAGATAAATTAAATATACAACTCAAAAAGGTTTCAGTGAATGATCTTTTAAGTGACAGACTCCTGTAAGATGTGAAGGAGAGAGAATCTGCCGCTGTAGCTGGAGATATGAGGTTTATGTGCTGTGTGTGTGTGTGTGTGTGTGTGTCAGGGGGATCTTCTACCAGGGCTACCGCTGCTCGCGCTGTAAGATGGCGGCTCATAAAGAGTGTCTGGGTCGAGTTCCTGTGTGCGGACGAAGCTCTGGTGAGAAACAGACACAGAAGCTGTGAGAATGATAACGTGTGTCTGGTGTTCATTCAGTCGACTTCACATGTGCTTCTCTTTCACTCCACAGAAGTCTCAGGAACACTCAAGAAGGTATCATCAAAATTATTTATCTGTCACTTACTTCTTGTATATGTGTTATGTTGTGTAAACTTTTATGTCATTGGTTTACACACTGTGAGAGTGATCCTAAATCTAAATATTTGACATTTATACAGTTTTAATATGCTGGTAATTAAAATAAAAATTATAATAATAAAATATAAGTAAAATAAAAATAAAAAAGTAATCATATTAAATGAAAAAATAAATTAATAACAAATGCAGTCAGGGTTGGTGCTGTTGATGTTTATTTGTGTTAGCTTGTGTTTGTGGGTGTTGAAGTGTGTTTTCATGTTGTTTCAGAATAAAACGATGAAGTTAACATCTCAAAAACAGACCAAACCAGGTAAACACACACACGCACGCACACACATATATGCGCGCACACACACACGTGTAACGGAGGCCAATTAGCCTCCTTGTTAGTGCATCCACCTCCCATGCCTGAGACCCGGGTTCGAGGAGCAACGGAGAGGACCCAGGAGAGAGGGGTAACATTGGTGCCGTGACCCGGATGGGAGTGAGGTTTAGGGGGGTGAGTGTAATGGAGGCCAGCGAGTAGAAGGTAAACCTCACTCCCCGATTTCAAGAGACGCATTAGCGACAGACGTTAGTGGCTGTAGCCATTTAGCCTCCTTGTTAGGGCGTCTGCCTCCCATGCCAGTGACCTGGGTTCGAGGAGCGGCGGAGAGGACCCGGGAGAGAGAGGTAACATTGGTGCCGTGACCCGGATGGGAGTGAGGTTTAGGGGTGTGAGTGTAACGGTGCTGTGCAGGTAAACCTCACTCCCCGATCTCAAGAGACGCATTAGCGACAGACGCTAGTGGCTGTAGCCATTTAGCCTCCTTGTTAGTGCGTCCACCTCCCATGCTGGAGCCCCGCTCGGAGCGGTGGAGAGGACACGGGAGAGAGGGGTGACACACAGACACTCATGCACACACACACACACTCTCTCTCACACACACTCACACTCTCTCTCTCTCTCTCTCTCTCTCACACACACACACTCACTCTCTCTCTCTCTCTCTCTCTCTCTCACACACACACACACACACTCTCTCTCTCTCACACTCACACTCTGGTCCGTGTCCTCACACACTGGTGTGTGTTGCTCAGGTCTGCCGAAGATGGAGGTGTGTATGGATTACTGCGGTCTCCCTCCTCCGCCGGTGGGCTTCGGTCAGCCGCTGCAGCTGTGTGTGGGAGACGTGGTGGAGCTGATGCGCGCCGAGATCGACCTGCAGTGGTGGGAGGTGAGAGCTCATCACACACACACACACACAGAGTGAAGCCTGTTAACATACTGACATATATACAGACACCATGAACACAGCACAGAGAGTGTGTTTAGTGTGTATGAAGTAATGCCCGTTTCGTGTTGGAGACCAATCTTTAAAGCACACTTATTCAGATGTGGAGATCTGGTTCAGCTTTAACACGGTGACAGTCCATCAGTTCATCATCCTTCAGCACATTAACGAGGCAGCGCAGTACTGAAGAGGATCAGCTCATCAGAGCGTGTGTACTGTGATGATAGGACTGTATGAACAACAGCTCCGAGGCTCTTTCAGTTGGGATTCATGTGTGATTGAGGTTACAGATCTGTGTGTTAGTAATGGAGAAGAGAAACCTCCACGTCTGCACTTTCTCCTTCTCTTTTCCACATGTCTTCAGTTGCTTTTTATCATGTTAAATCCAGGATATGATTGATACATGATGTTGACCTCATATAAACATGAGTATACTGTGTGTAACAGTGGTCTTCTATAAAGCTGACGTGTGTGTGTGTGTGTGTGTGTCCAGGGCAGGAATCTGACCATCGGAGAGGTCGGCTGGTTTCCCTGCAGTAAAGTTCAGCCGTTTGTGCCGGTGAGATGATCAGAACACACGGATCAATAACATCTACATCCTATAACTCATAATTAATCATTATATCTGATACTGTTCATTTAGTTACTTTATCTTTTTTATCTTGCATTTTTTTATTTCAGATATTTTTACTTCCTGCATTTTATTCCAGTTTTTTTTTTATTTCTCACTATTTTTATTATTTCTATCATTTTGTTTTGTCTGCATTTACTCCAAATTGTATTTAAAAAAAAAAAAAAATCCCTGCAATTTTTATATATTCACTATATAATGTTTTATCTTGAAGTCGTACAATTTTTATTTTCTTCTATTTTTAATGTTTATTTTTTTCCTACAGTTTTTATATCCTATCATTTTTTATATTTATGTATTTCTGACAAAATTTCCTAGTTTACTGTATAATCATAATACTGTAGAGTTACAGTAGGGTCCACTTTTTCATTTCAAATTCAATATAAGAGTTTGAGGGAAAATGCACAAGCACAAGAGCTAAATCCCAAATGATTACGTTTCCAGGTTTAGATTTGAATTTGATGTAACAATTTTTACATTTTGGCGTACAGTAATAATAAAGTTATAATATATTGTCTAGTATCTACTGTTAGTTTTTAGTAAATGTGTTGTCTGCTCTGTGTAGGTGCCTCCTTCAGATTTAACAGGACTGCCCTGGTAACACACACACACACACACACACACACACACACACACACTGAAGCATGCGTGTACAGGCAGTAACACACTCGTGTGGTGTCAGGTTCGCTGGTAACATGGACCGGACCGGTGCTAAAACTCTGCTGACGTCTCGCTCCGATGGGACGTTTCTGGTGCGGCAGAAAGATGCTGGAGAGTTCGCCATCAGCCTCAAGTACGGTGAACACACTCACACATAGTGACTGACAGCTGTCAATCAAACAGCAGCAGTGACACGCCTCTCTGTCTCAGGTTCAACATGGACACCAGACACATAAAGGTCACGTACTCAGAGGGACTCTACAGGATCAACGAGAAGAAAGCCTTCAAGGGACTGTTTGTGAGTGATTCAACACACACACGCTCACATGCGCGCGCACACACACGCACGCACGCACACACACACACACACACACACATGTAGTTATTCATATTGTTATCATTGCAGGTAGTGTTAGTTATAGTTGTCCTCACAGTTCTTGTTACAGTTATCATTACTGCTCTGCATGAGCTGCTTGTGTATTTGTGTGAAAGAAGGCATCAGGATCATGTGTGTGTGTGTGTGTGTGTGTGTGTGTGTGTGTGTGTGTGTGGCAGGAGCTGGTGCAGTACTATCAGGAGAACTCGCTGAGAGAGTGTTTTAAGGACGTGGACTCCAGACTGCAGACGCCGTACAAGCAGCCGGGGGAGAGCGCCGCGCCGCAGCACAGAAACACACAGCACGCAGGTACAACACACTCCTGAACACACACACACAACACCTCACACACACACACACCCTTAACCCTGTGTGTGTGTGTGCAGGTGTGGGCGAGCGCTACCACGGCACGGCTAAAGTGCGCTATGATTTCTCTGCTCGTGACCGCACCGAGCTCTCTCTGCGAGAGGGAGACACCGTCAAGATCATCTCCAAGAAAGCTCAGAACGGCTGGTGGAAGGGAGAGGTGTACGGCAGGGTACGACACACACACACACACACTTCATCACCATCTGCTCTCCCTCATGTGCTCTGAGATCTGTGCCATTAAACAGTGCACCACAAATTAACATTTATTCTATTACAGGGTGCAATTGCCCTCTAGAACTGATTTTTTTTTAAATGCATTAAAAATAAAATAAAAATAAAACATACACTCATTTACATCCTTCTCTTCACTCTCTGAGGCAGAAGTCTCCAAACTCGTCCTTTCTAATCACCCTACTACTTGCCCGCTTGATCCTATTCCATCTCATCTCCTTCAAGCCATTTCTCCTGAAGTTGTACCTTCACTCACTCACATCATCAACACTTCCCTCCACACTCGTGTTTTTCCCTAATCATTTAGACAGGCACGTATAACTCCACTACTTAAGAAACCCACCCTTAACCCATCTCTTTTAGAGAACTACAGACCAGTTTCCCTTCTTACTTTCATTGCAAAAACACTTGAACGAGCTGTGTTCAAACAAGTCTCTACATTTCTCACACACAACAATCTCCTTGACAGCAACCAATCTGGCTTCAGAAGTGGACATTCAGCTGAGACGGCCTTGCTCTCAGTTGTTGAAGCTCTAAGACTGGCAAGACAGAATCCAGATCTTCAGTACTTATCCTGCTTGATCTGTCCGCTGCTTTTGACACGGTTAACCACCAGATCCTCCTATCAACTGGCAAATGGCATCTCAGGAACCACACTTCAATGGTTTGAGTCTTACCTATCAGATAGGTCCTTCAAAGTATCTTGGAGAGGGGAGGTGTCCAAGTCACAACATCTAACTACTGGGGTGCCTCAGGGCTCAGTTCTTGGACCACTTCTCTTCTCTGTCTACATGGCATCATTAGGTTCTGTCATTCAGAAACATGGCTTTTCATACCACTGCTATACTGATGACACTCAACTCTACCTCTCATTCCATCCTGATGATCCGACGGTAGCTATTCGCATCTCTGCTTGTCTAACAGACATTTCTTCCTGGATGATGGACCATCACCTTCAACTCAACCTTGCCAAGACAGAACTGTTTGTGATTCCAGCAAACCCATCGTTCCATCACAATTTCACCATCAAGTTAGGAACATCAACCATAACTCCTTCAAAAACAGCTAGAAGCCTTGGAGTTATGATTGATGATCAGCTGACTTTCTCAGACCACATTGCTAAAACTGTCCGATCCTTTATTCAACATCAAGAAGATCAGACCCTCTCTTTTCAAATAATAATAGTATAATAAGTAATTAAAATGAATGGGCGTCATGCCCATTCAAAGAAATTTTCCCTTTCTAATCTTTTGTATTTTGTATCTTTTTATTTTATTATACATGTGTATGTGTATATATATATATGTGTAAGCCACTTTGGATAAAAGCGTCTGCTAAATGATTAATATAAATTTAAAAATTACTATTATACGCTCGTGTGGTGAATTTCATGTGATGGTTTACTAGAGGTTGATTTTATTGATATGTGACAGCCTCCTGAATAAGAGTCTTGTGGAGGATGCTGAGTGAATGATGAGTGGATGTTGCTCTCTCTGATCCAGTAATAACAGTGTGCTGTTCTCCTGCAGGTGGGCCTTTTCCCTTCTAATTACGTGGAGGAGGAGCATTCAGATTACTGCTGAGCATCAGACTCCGAGCGAAACACTCAGTCGCTCACAGCATGTGTCTCTCAGCTGAGCGTCAGTCACTGGCTCGGACACACACACACAGAGAGAGAGAGAGAGAGAGTTCTTCACTAGACGAGTGGATGATTCAGCGTTTCATACAGACTCCAGCTCAGACTGGTTTAATCCAGGAGTAACTCAGATTAGGTTTGACGGGTTCAGAGCAGCTCATTAGGGTTTCAGTGGTTGTATCAGGGTGTTCTTCCTTCAGATTCTAATTAAAGTGGTTTTAAAAGCATTGTGCTGTTCAACAAACACAGAGACTTGATCGTACATAAATGTAAACTTTATTTCCAGATTATATCAAAACAATTCGACTGAACAAATATTCTGATGCCTCGAGACATGATGAAACGGTCTTGCTCCACAAACTGTGTGTGTGTGTGTGTGTAGTAATGTGTTGCTGTGTAAGTGTGTGTGTGTGTGTGTTCTACTGGTAATAGAGCTCGAGGTTCATGCCGTCGTGGATTTCATCTGATGCCTGGAGTCAAGGATCTGGACGATTATTATTATTATTATTAATGCACAAATCTCCAACAGCAGCCTTAAAAGACAGATTGAATGTGTCGCACAGACTTATGGGACAGTTTTACTCAACACAAAGCACTAACTAACCCATGATAGAACACTTTGCAGTAAGGTTTCATTTGTTAAGTGCTTCAGTTCGGTAAATACTTCTTGCGTTAGCGTTTATTAATCTCAGGTAACGTGAACTCTGAACATTCACTCTATAAACACATGGTGGTGAGATTTCATTCATGTAAGTTTTCCCAGTCTGTCTAAAATACCCTTCTCATGTGCATCTCATGGAAGAACAATCCTAGTTATTGTTTTACATGCATAAACCAAATAAAATTATACAAATATGAGCTTCACGTTTGTGCTTTAAAATTGGCATCAATGAGGCATCAGTGTAAATGTCCAAACAGCTGATAAACACATCCCAATAATCCACACAGTCCAGTCCATCAGTGAACATCTGGAGAAGACAAAAGATGATGAGTCTATAGTCCATAATAACACTTCCTCCAGTCAAAAAGTGTTCTGGTCTGAATCAGGAGAGAAATCTGCACAGATCGAGCAGCGTTTAAACAGATACGTGTCTGGATTTTGATGTGAAAGACAACAGATGATGATGACTTCACTGGAGGAAGTGTTATTATAGATTATATACTATGTATTTGAGTTAAAAACATCATCTTTTGTCTTCTCCAGATGTTCACTGATGGACTGGAGTGTTGTGGATTATTGTGATGTTTTTATCAGACTCTCATTCTGACGGCACCCATTCACTGCAGAGCATCCATTGATGAGACACTGATGCAATGCTACATTTCTACAAACCAGATGAAGAAACAAACTCATCCTGATCTCAGAGTTATTCCAGGCAGTGCTCATGTTTTGCTGAAGTACTGAAGGTGAGTTTGTGAAGGATACAGTCTCCCAGTGACACGTGGTCTTTGAATATGGTGTACCTGCACACACACACACACACACACACACACACAATCAGTGTTGTATTCTGCACTCATCTGACTCTGGTCAAGCCAGCCACTAAGTTATTTCAAGATTCGTGCATAAACTGCGTATTACAGTAAAACGGTCAGAGAACTGATCTGAATGCAGTCAGTGCTCTTTTTCCCCCAACACATAGTCCGTAACTGTCTGATGCTGAATACAAAAATAAAAGCCCTCCAATACTCATAAGAGCAGGAATATAAACTTGCTGCATCTCTACATTGAAAAATACATAACAATAAAGGTTCTAGACTGAGTTTACCTTCCCAGTGTCAGCTGCGTCGTTTAAGGACTGTCTGATGTGGAATTACAAAATAAGAGTCCCCAACTTTCATATACAGGTGCATCTCAAATCAGAATGTCGTGGAAAGTTCATTTATTTCAGTAATTCAACTCAAATTGTGAAACTCGTGTATTAAAATTCAATGCACACAGACTGAAGTAGTTTAAGTGTTTGGTTCTTTTAATTGTGATGATTTTGGCTCATATTTAACTAAATAAATAAAAAAACACCAATTCACTATCTCAACCAATTAGAATTCTTTATAACACCAAAAAAATAAATAAT